>NC_040232.1:21677363-21707363 GCF_001444195.1 Xiphophorus couchianus
AATTGTTGGATATCATCATCTGCAACAAACTTCTGACTGATGACGATCCGTTCTGGTCTTCTGAGTTCTTGGACGTGGCTCCAGTTTGTTGTCTTGTGTTTTTCCTACACAAGATTTATTAAGTTTCCACTGATTAATGGATTTATGGAGTTTCCACACCACAGATCCAAATTTTCAACCTTTGAGCCACTCTGTTATAACTTCAGCCATGTGACACTGAGCTCCATCATGCTGGAAATTCCACCGATCATGACTAAGTTGTTCCTTGGAAAACATTTTGTTCCCATTCTTTATATTCGTGGGCAGAAGTAGGAGGAAGCCTGCTGCTTTCTTGGAGACACAAACCCAATCCATGGCAGTTCATTTCTTCTTCTCTGGAGAAATGATTTTTCACTTCTCCAGAAATTAAAAATCATTTCTGGAGAAATGACCTCCCAATCAGATGGAAGATTGATCAGAAGATTGATCAGAGAGGACAACTTATCAGGAATTTAGTCAATGGCTTTCGATGTCCTACAGATTAATCTCCACAATGTGAACCTCAACTTGGTGCACTTGATGATCCAGAAAGCTGTTACTTTGTCTGTAATATTCCCAGTTCCCTGAAAGCGACCACGATGAACATCGTCAGGTCAGCTGCTGGTCCCTGCTTGGCGATAAATGCCAAGCAGGCATCTCAAATAGATGTTTTTCAGTTGATCACATTAGAAGCTCTTTAGCTAAAGTCATAAATAAAAAGATGAACAATCAGAATTTCAGATGAGGGTTTGGACTCAGAGCCAGGGTCTGTACCGTGGTCTCCCACCAGGATGATGTTGACACATCGGTGCAGGTTCATCTGCTTGAGTCCGTCCATCAGCTGGCCCACAATCCGATCAACCGCAATCAGAGTATTGTTAAGCTGGAAGAGGATAAAGGAAGCCGTGAGCGACCAAACCCACTCAGGCTCAGAATCTCCTGGAACAAACGTACTCACGTCTGCACTCTTTGGGCCCATTACGTGTGTATGAGCGTCTGGTTCCTCAGAGTGCATGGCATAAACATAGGGCCTGAAACAGAATACAGGTGAAATGGGTGTTAGCTGAACCTGTGGTGTCCAATGCAAAGTTAATACTATTAGCTTAGAAGGGAATCTAATCCTGAGCAGAAGATCGGCTATGTGTCAGATATGCTAATTTTCAAATGTTGATTTCATTCATTAAAGGGAAAAAAACTTCTCCAAACCAACCGGGCTCTATGTGAAGAAGTTATTGAAAATTAAATTAACTGGTCAATAACAAGTCAGTAACTACAAAAATGATTTATGTTTTTGTTTAATTTCACCAAACCCTTAGCCCAGGCCTGATTACGGCCAAATCTAAAGAAACAATAAATTACTTATGTAGAACTCATGATATCACCGAAAGAAATTCAAGAACAGTTGGGAAACAAAGTCACAAAGAAAAACAACCAAATGAGAGATTTGGAGTGGCCTAGTAAAAGTCTGGACTTCAATTCTACTAGGAGATGTGTATAACCAACACCATTTTCCAGCATGGTTCTTGTTCAAAAATGCTCCAACATGAAAGATTCTTGTGTTAATGGGCAGAGAATGGAGCAAAGATGAACAGACAAGCAGCAGCCACAAACATACTATAAATGGATGCTTTTCCTTTCTGTTGATGAAATTATTAAAGTCTTTGAAAGAGATCAGATGTTTTGTTTTGGATATTATGTCATAAAATACAGTTTATGTGATCAAAGACAACAGGAGAAAATAAAGCAGATTCTAGGCAACAGGATAACACGTAGGACGTCATGACCAAGACACATTTCTAAACTTTATTCCAGAAGATAAATAGTCAAGAACTAGTTCAGAATGTCGTTTTGAACTTGGAATGTGTAAGTGGGGAACTTTGAACATGAACAAATTCAAATTGATCTGACTGAACTGAATTAAAACTAGTTCTTGTTAAGGACGAACTGGAGTAACACTGTCAGGTTTAGAGAGTGATTACTTTTTTACATAGGAATAGGTAGACTGAATATCAGTAACACCTGAGAGAGACTAGTAGAATTGAAGTCTGGACTTCAATTCTACTAGGAGATGTGTAGGAATAGGTTGACTGATGATCAGTAACACCTGAGAGAGACCAAAAAGCAAAGACAGGTCAAAAATCCAAACTAGGTTTGTTTCAGTGAGAGGAAAGTACGACCAGAGACAACATATGTGTGAATGTGTGATCACCTCTCTCCTTCAGGAAGATGGAGCCACTGCAGCAAAGTCAGGATCCTCCTCTCCAAAGGAATGGCCCTACAAACAGAAACACCTTCTGCTGTTAAAGCCTCCACATTCTGATATTAATACTAAAGCTATGAGGGGGCAACATTTAGGACAAACAAAACATTTTTTAATAATTACATTTTACATCATTTTCAACTTTGCAGGAAAAAAAAATCCTGATCCCAATAAAAGTTCACACTTTTTCTGATGTTTGTTCAAGAGAAGGGATGAATTCACTCAGCTGATTTTCTCAAACTGAAAAGTATTTTCCAAATGGGACAATAAACGTGACTATATTTTGTGGTCTATCACACATATATGGTTTTTTTTTCTCACTTTCTGAAGTTAAATCAGACCTAACTTCTCTTGTTAGACTCACCCAAATTATTTCTAAGTGTTAAATGGCAGTAAAACAAAAAATATGTCAGAAGAAATGTATTTATTAATGTCTTCAAAATCAAAAGTTTTGCAAAGTGAAGAAACATCACGTTACAGAAAAAGTGCTATCATCAGTGATCATTCTGACTAGTCTAAGCATTAATGACAGAATGCATGAATGCTCTCAGTCATGCACTCAGCTAGCTACCCACGCTAGCTACCACATTGTGGGTAGCTAGCTGTAGCGCAGCAGAAAGCTAGTATGAGGATGTATGCAGCACACACAGGAAAAAACAGTGTTAAAGGGTTAAGAGAGGAGCCATGTTGTGACGACTTCCTGAAAGTGGAGTTTCAGAAAGAGCAGGAATTTTTTAACTCCTGCTGTTTCTAATTTTACACCAATTTAGACAAATTTCTTTTAAATCATATTTGCTATCATTAGCATTTTTAAGCAAATGAAGGTAACATAGTTACTTGACTGTGCTATAAAATGCCACTATGCCACAAAAGGCTTGAACGATCCTAACTTGGAGCGTTCCGGCTTTCAGGCCAAAGCTGCCTCTGTGAAGTGATGAGGACCACGGCCAAGTTCCTGGCTCTCATACAGTCTCCAGCTGTCAACCATCAGTCCTCAACGTTTTGCTTTTTGTAGCCGCCAACAAGGCATTAGTCTGGCAGTGTATATGAAAAGATAAATATCTGCTTGGGTTTTTGGATATTTGAACATTATTCCTGATAGAATTGTTGGACTTCTTATAAACTGATTGGCTTCCTGTTATGGACCGGGATTTTAATTGCTGTCCAAAAACATTTTAGGTTTGAGGTCAGGGCCAATCCAGAAGGTTCTGCTTTTTTATGAGTGTTTTGGATCACTGCACTGTTGGAGCACTGTGACAAATTAAGAATTATGTGGTGAGAAATCTACAGTCTGTCATTTCATCATTTTAATGTAAAATCTGTTGAAGGATGTAAAAATTAGAGCTGCACAATTTTAGAAAATAATGCAACGATGATAACAATTGTGATATGTGCTTATTTTCTTCCTCATCTGGTCATCCATCACTCTATGACCTTTAGCATTGTGGGTAATATCATTAGTGTTCAATGTGAACATCTGCAGCCATAAGTCTCTGTCCAACAAGCTAAGATCACATTCAGGTGTAAAAGGCAAGTTCAACATGCAAGTGAATATATTAGCCAACAATTATTGCACTTATAACAGTGCTTGGCAATCTAAATATTGGACAAACTAATATTGCGATAACTAAATATCTGCAATATATTGTTCAGCCCGGGTGAAAATCATCAAGTAAAACCTGGTTGACAGAATTTGGTGAAGCTTTTCTTATTTAGACAAATAACAGATTTGCTAAGAGATGAAAGTGGATCTGCAGTGTTTTCATTAACCACTAGGGGCTAGATATGAAACAAAATCATCGACAGCCTGTGAGCAACATTTTAGATATTAATATAATCTGAAATTTCTGCTGGAACTGTAAGCTTTGAAAATACATACAAGATTGTTTCTACATGGAGAATGTCTCCATGTAAAACTCAGTGGTGACGTGTTTATGTGTGAACTTACACAGGCCAGAAGAAGTTGGCAGCTTTCAGTCCCTGTTTGAGGGCAGTGATCCAGATCTGAACGAAGAGACTCTCCGTTAATTATTATTATTATTATTACTTTTTCTGTAAGAGCGTTTTTTTTTCAATTTTCAGCAAAAAGCTGAAAATTAGAAACAGAATTATAATACCAAGCTGAAAACCTGAGAAACATCCAAGCTTTAAGTTTACGACATTTATTGAGTGGAGAAAACAAACAAATTTCATATAACAAAGTAACAAAAACATTTCTTTTGTTTGTTTGTTTAATCTCATCAGCAACTTCTAATTACTAATCCACAACTTTCTGTTTCCCTGGGGAGTAAATATGATGTAACACGGAGCAGAGGCCATTTTGTTTTGGCTGCTGATGGGGAACCATAAATCCAGCGCACAGGATGACCACTGCTACAGAACAGTAGCAATGTGTTACCATAACAACCATTAATTGCCATCTGCTATCTTTACACATCTTTACAAATGTGATGATGTGTTGTTGTTAGAGGCCCAGACAAAAATGCTGGGCCTCTGCAGGGACTTACTGGTTGTCCTCCCCACCAGCGGTGGTTCAGCTTTTCTTTGGTCATCAGGGTGAATGTTGCATTAAATATTGAGTCATACATGGAGTTTTCAACGATGCCATGAGACTCTGGATAGAGACCCTTAAATGAAACAATTGGTCATATATGAGTCATACCAGCTGTTTTATTTACTTATTTAAAAACCAACTAAGTATTAATATAGGCATGATGTGCAGATATTAATATTTGTAAAGATGAACTGAAATCATACTCACTGTTGACATTGTATAGAGGTTAGGGAAGGTTTTGGAAGGATAAACAGGCCTCATGTAAGGAGCTTGGGTTCCACATGTTCCTAAACAATAACAATTTTTTTAATTTTCTGATTTAATAGACAGTCAGCCATGAATTTAACACAATGTACACAACACAAAATTCTGTTTAAAGGTAACTGTTTTTATACAATTTAGAATAATTATTAGTAGGAATTGGTTGTTAATTAAAATACAAAAAAAGGAATAGATACATAAATAAAATGCAGGGAACTGACAGATTTTTTTTGTTTTTTTTTTTGTAGAAAGCAGGTAATCTAGTCTCCCAGTAAATTTCCCAGCATCAATAAAGGGAAGAGTCTTGCACTGCACAATCATAACAAAGATCAGCTGATTCAGCTAAGAGGGATTTGGTTGTGCTGACAATATCATCCCTGCTTCATAATATAGAAGGAAATCATTGTTTCTGTGTTGCATGCTTCATTTTGAAGATGTTAATTGAAGCTAATAAAATAGATGCTGACTCACGGATTTTTAAGATGTTGGGTATGATGGAGTTCCCCCTCTTCACGTAAGACGCTCTGAACCCATCGAGAGACAGTACGATGAGAGGTGGACGAGCAAACCTGCACTTGGACCAACATGGAATGTGGAGGGCAAAACTTCATCAGGCTATTGTAATCTCATTCCTTTCTTCAACACTGCAAAGGTTTCAAGTATTAACATACCCAGCAGGACACTCTGGGCTCTTGATTGCCTCACATTTACCCTGCAACCAGGAAGTGTCTCCTGAAGGGATCCAAACGGGAGGTGAAACGAGGCAGCAGCCACATTCCAGAAAGTCGAAATATTCCTCAACTTTAATAAGATAAGCAACTATTGCAGGGAACAGGTATTTGTCCCATCAAACACTTTTTAAACCCTTTTTCCCAAATAAATATTTCTTATTAGAAAGAAGTAACCTGAGTAAGTACAAAATCAAATTCAAAGCCACTTCATTTGACTTGTTCTTCAAGATTTCAGTGAATGACACTAATATTAATATCTGAGGTTTTGGGATTCCAGAGAACCACAAGGAGTCATATCTGATATAGATAACATACTGTATTTATAACAACTGAACTTAACATATCTATTGATTGTGCTATGAAATAGCTCTGTGTGTTTGGAAAACACATAATATTGCCCCTTTAAAAATATCTAACATCAGCCGATACCGATGTTGATATTGATAATGACACTGATGCCGATATATCGCACATCCTGATCACAGACTTGACAGCAGCTGCTGCCAAGAGAGGCTGAGGGGGTAATGACTTTTTCAGAAAGGCTGTTTGGTGCAGTTTTCTCTGACAAAGTCTAATCATCATCTAAAAACATTTTTTGTTGTTTTTTTAGGTAAGGTGGACGCTCCAAACCTCTGCACAGCTTCCTGTAGTTGGTGCAGCAGTCTCCCCTGGCGAGGCAGTCATCAGAGCAGTGGCAGGCGTGCTGTTCATTCCGGGTCTCGCCGCATCGATCCTTGCTGCATTCATAACCTCCCTCTGTACACAATGAGGAACAGGAAGCAAGAAGGGAAAACTGCTGACTCAACGATCCTTATGGAGTTCTAACTAATCTTAGAGATTATTGTGAAAAGCATGACATCACGGTGACAGTGGGTGACGGCGGTGAGGCTGGGCAGTGGGCAGGCAGCCGGGGGTCTATGGTGACTTTTGTGGCTTAAATAGTTTTCCTTTTGAACAGAGTTTTTATTTGGGATGTGACACTGTCAGGGAAAATTGCCTCATGGCTTTAAGGCACATTCAGGATTAAAGTGGCCAATAAGCAGTGAGCCAAAGACCACCAGGCTGAAGGAGGGAGCATAAAATCAGACCACCAGTGCTGGAAGTAGCAGGGGGGAAATGTTGACACTGCAGAGGGAGAGAGAGAAAAAACAGCAAACCTGTTTCAGCATCATTAAGTGCAGCTCAGTCTTCCAGCTCATGCAGCTGAACCATCAGCTTGATAGTTTTCTGTTATTTCTGTAATGAATAATTCTTTCATGTTAAAAACTATTTAGAGATCACATCTATGCTGAACAAATCTTTCTCTTTCAAACCCTGTTTCATTTGTTGCTGCCTTTATGCACTGCTTCATGAAAATCATGGTCTTTCAATAATGGAAATGTTTCGATCAGAAATGCTGTAAGTCCTGCTTCAAACGGACGACTGACGAAACAAAAGGGCCTCCGGTTTTTATGCACGTAAATAAAATGGTGCAGTATTGGAAGATCAAGATGAAAAGCAGCTACATGCTTTAATAAAGGCTTACATGAAAACTAAAATGGATTTTAATGATCGGCTCTGCTGAGTGGAGGCTGCATGGTGCAAGTATCAGTACTTTCTGTACAGTTTGCATATTTTCTCTGATCATATGTGAGTTTTCTGTCGGTGCTCTGGTTCCTCCCACAGTATAAAGACATGAGTGCTGATAAACTACGCTCTTTAATTGCCCTTTTGCCAGTATGAATGTTTTTTCAGTGTCTCCATGTTTCCCTGGCAACCTTTCCCAGGTGAGCCTCACCTCTTACCTCATGACCTGGAGGCAGGAACCAGATTACCTGACCTGGCAGGGATAAGCAGACATAAACTGTGGCTGGATGATCTCAGCTGTGGTTTCAGAATCATCTCCTATCTGTTGCAACCATCTCATATGGTAGAAGCCAGACCTAGCTGGGTGTTGCTCAGAAGTAATTGGCAGCAGACCACCTTTGTTGATTGACTGGTGGATTTACATCACTGACAACGTCTCAACTAACGTTTTCAATCTGCAATAAGAACCATAGCTGTTGGTGAGACAGTGAACTGAAAATAGATAATTCCATGGTCAAACTTTAAGGTTCAAACCTTTTTAGACAGCCTTCAGCATCAACTGGACTGGGCAACTCGCAAGACCAGAATATACAGAGAGATTTCAGAGAAACTGGCCACTCAACGCAACACACACACAAATGACATCATCGAAGCATCAACTGTAGCTCCTGTACACTCATGGTACGTATTTCCACATCCCCCCACATTCCTGTCCATGTTCACCCCCACATAGTGAGGAACACATTACCAATGGAGACACACCCAATGTGGCTATAATAAAACCAGACATTAACTGGTGAGACTTCACAATGAAAAGATGCTTTATGTAGCTAATACTTCTGTTAACTCTACTTTTTTACAAAGTACTCTAGCATCCAGGATAACTTTCTACTGGAAAACAACTCCTCTTTCCGTGTAAACTAGAAACTTTGAATACCAGGTGATGAGGACAGACTGTGATCTGACCTGGATCACTGAGGAGCTGCTGCGGCTCTGCAAGTCCCAGCAGAGAGATGAGAGGAACAATGCAGGAGTGATACGGTCTTGAGGTGTCACAGGTTGGCATGAAGGCATGTTTGTGTTGCCGTACCTGTCCGGAGGCAGAGCTGGTTGAAGTCAGAGCAGCAGCTGCGGTAGGCTTTACACAGGTTGTCACAGCGACAGTTTGGGGCCTCGGCCTCCACAAGCTCATAGCATCTGTTCCTGCAGGAGCCGGAGGTCGGCACGTAGACTGGCAAGGAGCGAGCTGCCGACAGGAGAAACAGAGCTTCAGGAAGAATATCTAAACCTCAGGTCGTCTTCGTCATCCACGGCTTACACGGATATAATCGAGATGAAATAAGGTGCATCTGGTAGAACATCAAGCCCTGTCACATTTGTGAAGTGTCATTTTTTTATGCTCCTGTTTCATACAGTGTTTGTTTGTTGGAATAAAAGCTGTAAACTTTTACAGTGTTCTACTGCATCAAGGATTGGTTGGCAACATTTGCTCTGATGACACTGTTCCATCCTTTATCCATACTTACTGATCATATCAGGGTTGTTCAATTCTCCAACCTTCAGTGTGACCCCTTGACCTCTCCAAGTGGTCAAATACTTATGTCAACAGCTTCAGCTGCAGAGGTGTACAGTGCTGTTATTGGCTGCTGATATAATGACAGAAGCCACACTGATGCACAGTTTATTACATGAAGAACCAATGATGAGGTTTAAGGTCAGGTCTGTGGAGAAAGCTCCAGTTTTCAGGAGTTTTCTAGTTCTAGTTCTGAAGTTTGGATGCTTTATCAGCTGATATTTTGCTGAAAACTCAAGCAACATTTTTACAGTTTTTCCTTGTTTTATTATATCAAAGCCTTATTCCAAAATGTGCTAAATGAATCTCTTTCCTCAAAAGCTTGAAGAGAAAAATACTGTAAACTGATGTGAATAAGCTCATTGAGGTAAGATGCTACGCTAAAGCTACAACTTAGCTTCTCGTCTATCCTTTGAAGTCTTTACATTGAGGCCTGGTGTGTTGCTTTTAGAACTTTCTGTTCTTTTCAGGTGATTTATGGAGGTCGACCTGTGTGTGCCTATTAACACTGAACTATACTTAATAATTATTAATGATTTAACAATTGTGCAGTTCCACTTTACCAGAGGGCCAGGTTGCTTTGGATTGCTCTAATGAATTAAATCTTCATTTGAAAGCTATATTTGAGATTTGCTCAGGTTATCTTGTCTTGATGATCTTAAACATGAAATCTGAAAGCAGGTAAATACTTTTTCACACTGTTGTGTTTGCTAGGTCATGTATTTTATTATTTTCTGATAGTAAGTTGTGACAATGATTATGTTAGATGTACAATAAACACATGCTGAGGTGAAAACTGATAAAAGAAACAGAAGTTAGAGCAGAAGTGGGCAGTGTGTTTGGTTGGGGGATCGTGGAAATAAAATCTGTCTTGGTTTGAGAGTGGACAGACTTGGAGGAATAAGGGGTGGAGAATGAACTCCAATGCTCTCCTTATGGTGTCTGTAGGCCGGTCAGCATCATACACTCTGTCTCTGTGAGGAAACATGAGTCGACCAATCACAGCCTCCCCCGGCTCACAGAGATCTGTTGTAAACTCCCCGCCGTGCTCCACTCCCTCGCTTCGTTTGCACTGGCACACACGTCTCGTCCTGAAGTCAGCCAACTGTGTATGAGAAATTTGTCCGTCTAACCGCATGTTGCTTGCATTTTCAGGACCCATCTAATGAAAACTGCCAGGGTTGTCGTGGTAACTGATGTTTGTGTGTCTCAAGTGAAAATATATCACTTTCTGAGAATGAGAACTGTTCACGCCAGGAAGATAGAACACACCACCCCAGTTCTAAAGTCCTTCTATTGAGAAGATTATAAACCACAGAACAGCTTTACATCACAACACATTAAAGGTCTGATGTTGATCAACCTTCCTCTGCATCTCCAGAACCAGAACCAGAACCAGAGTTCAGTTTTTATGCTTCTGTTTCAGCTCAGTAACTTAGTGCTGAAACACAAAGTTACTTTTTAAATCAAGGCTAAAAACCCACCTGATTAAAGCTGCTATTCATTAATAATAACTGTATTGACTGATATATTTGGTGTATACTTGCTTGATGATTGTGATGAAGGCATTAGACAAAATGTAATGTTTATTACTTGCTTAATAATTGGTTACAGTTTTATGTAGAGCACTTTGAATGGCCTTGTTTCTGAAATGTGCTATACAGAACTTGACTTAACTTCCTTAAACATAATATTTCAAAAAAATTAATATTTGTATATTTGTATATTCATATATATAATGTTGATCCAACATTCAAACATCATAAACAGCAGATCTTGAAGGGCAATCCTGATTTTTTGCTAAAATTAGATTTTTTTTTTTCTCACGTGGTCATTCATGTAAGTCGTACATATAAATAATAAGAAGAATAAAGCACAACTGGTACCAACGGTCTTCAGTGGAGCATTGACAGATTGCCTCTGTAATGAAGTCTGTTTGGATGTGTAGTCAAAGCCAAGAGTGGTGGGACTGTGATGTGTTTCAGTGGACTTTGACTAGGTCTCTCAGAAACTTTCTTTTTTGTGTGTTTTGATGAATTCAGAGGTGGACTTGATGTTGTACTTTGGATAACTGTTCTGCAGCACAACCCTACTGTGCATAAGTTTAAAGTCATGAATGGAGAAATATCAAAATTTATGTTTTCATTCATCTGGAACCAGAAAGTAATTCTGTTTCACTATCTACCTCCATGTTTTACTCTTTTCCTTTAATAAAATCACCATTCAAAAATTGCATTTGTTCTCTCTGGTTATGTTTGTCTGGTACTAACATCTCCATATGATTTGAACTGGGCCCAAGACTTTGAATATGTGCTTTGCATTGTACTTTATATCAAAGTCATAGGCAAATTGTTTAAAAATCTTGGGATTTTGATGAATATAAACAATATTCAAGAATTGAAAATTAGGAAGTTATCTGCATTTTGGGGGAACAACTTGAAGCTATTGCTATTATGCATTAATACATCAATACTACTACTTGCTAATGTATTATAGAATTAGTTTGATATGGTAATAATAGTATATATAATTTGTCTGTTGTAGAAATATGACCATAAAACAGCCCAGGAGCCCACATCCTTGTAAATGCGACTCTTGATCTGAAACATTAAAATCTTTAAGGGGGTGAATACTTTTTCACAGCTGTATATGAAAATATACAGAAGATCAGCTCAATTAGGGCTTTTTAAGAGCTGAGGCTGTTTTATTAACAGCTATGATTAAAAACTGTCCCTGTGTTGTCATCTCATGCTGATGTCCTCCTTTCCTTCATCGTAATGATGGGGCCCACAGCCACATGCAGCTCATTAACAGGCAGCAGGAAGGAAACTTTTCAATGACATGATCCCTGAGGAGAATCCGTTCTATACACACAGACACACACACACACACACACACACACACGGAGCTCAAGGCCAGAGTCACAGTGTACTCACTCTCCATCCTGGCTGCGGTCCCGTCCTCTCCTGAGCGCTTGGGCCGCCCGGAGACAAAGCCCCAACACAGGTCCGAGCTGCACAGCACCGACAGCATCCACACACACTGAGGAAACAGCAACCAGCCTGGCATTACAACACACTCTCACACTTCAGCTGTTTAACTTCTAACTGCAAGGCAAAATGCAAGCTGACTGCTCCCGCTGCAGGAGGCTGCTCCTGCACCCCTTCAGACCCCACACACACCCCGGACAGTAGGGACCACCCACATGCCAGAAGCTTGCAACTGACACACACACATCCAGATTGGTTCTGCAGCTGGAAATGAGAAAGCAGAGTAAATATGCCAAACCCAGGCAGAGCAAAGCAGCAGCATGTCTTACCGTACCAGTTTCTGCAGCAACATGCTTCCCCTGACAGCAGTCCTGAGCTGAGGGTCTGAGACACTTCAGGAGCCAAGGACCACTGAGGAGGAGGGCACTTAAATAGAACCGGAGGGAGGGGCCGGAGGAGCGGACCAGGATCCTATTGGTTTGGGTGTGAAGGAGGGGCTCCTGGCTGAGCTGGAGGTTATGGGGGGAATGGGGTGCCAATGGGCCCCATCCTTGATTATACGCTTCTATGTAAAATGGTTCATGTCCCACTGATTTCACACTGTCAGAATTTTACATTTTTTACATTATAAGCCAGAACAACTCAGGGAACAGCAAACCTGCAAAGTGGAAGAAATCTGTTGAAAATGTGAAAGTGTGAGTTTGCGTTGAGCTCCACTGAGTCCAGAACCAGTAAAACAGTAAAGCAGCTGTCTGCAGGTCTGAGGGACAGTCTCTACCAAACAGCTCAGGCTGTCAAATATGATGGACAGCTTCTGGAAACCAGGCTCTCTGTTAAATTTAGGCCTGGCCCACAGTGTCCAAAGTGCGGCCTGCGGGCCGTTTACGTTGCCAGTATCAGACAAATTTGTCCCACAAATTTGTTGGTTGGTGGTTGAAGCAGATGGAGACTGTTAAAATAACTATGTTTTGTTATCATTCTTACATTAATAGTTTTACTAGTTGTTTTTCATTTAAAAGTTTAGTGTTCTAATTTGTTAAACCGGGTGAAAGACAAAACTAGCTTTTTCCTTCACCTTGAACATGTTTTCTCCAGATGTTCTTTTATCTACCCAATAACTTGTTAGATTGTCTGTGTGGGATGTCAGTTTCTGTGTTCCTTCTTCCTTGTCCAGAATAGTCCATCTTCTTTTAATTTATTACCCCCCACATTCCATTTCACTCCTGCTTTGTTTTGCAATAAAAGACCAGTTCTGATGCAGAGTCAGAACACATGGTAAACACCTTGGAGAAGTGGTTTGCTATGTTTTCTACTTTTGCAAAAGACTTGATTGAAAACTAAAACTTTGTCTGTGGTTCTCTTTTTATGAAGGTTGAGAAAATACCTATCATCTTGGTGCCGTGACCCAGATCTCACCATACCCGTTCGTTGACAGACGAAGAACGACGCGCTGAAAACCGTGCACAGCCAGAGTTAACAGGACTTGGAAACATAGTCCCAGGAAGTAACTTCTTCGCTGGGCCAGAGCCCTATGTCCGACTATGTCTGCCAACAGCCGATTGACGAGATCCGACTGGACAAGATGAACCGACAGAAACGTGAATTGAAAAAGCACTATTAATTGGGTTAAAGTCCCTAAAATTATGGGAAACAAATAGGTATTTTTACTCTTTTTTCACCTTTAGTAGAAAGAAAGTAACTATCTAAAAAGTAGATAGTGGGTAATTTTACTCTTTTTTTCACCTTTAATAGAAAGAAAGTAACTATCTAAAGGCAGATAGTAGGTATTTTTTAGTGATGTGTCGGTCGCGAACGATCCGGCTCTATCGTTCACTCTTTGAAGTGAACGATTGGAACCGGCTCCACAATGGGAGCCGTTTTAGGATCCTATTTGGGAGCCGGGTATTTTTCTACAGTACATCGCTGTCTCTCCGCCTCCCTGTCGTTGTGCTTGTGCTCTGCAAGTGCCAGAGCCGATTGGTTTTCCCCACATCGTGTTTTTTTTTTGTCCTGCGGTGCCTCGCTGTCTCTCCTCCCCCTTCTCCCTCTCCTTGCGCGTTTTGCTCTTCAGCCAGTGCCAGAGCTGAGAGTTTTTTCCCTCGGTCAGTCCACTGCCCTCATGTCAAGCGTGTGCTCCACATATCTGACCAATCACACATAGTTTCAATTAATAATGTGGCGGGAAAACACTGAAAAAAAAGTTTATCTCCACTTTTTTTGTGGAAACAGCAGGCAACTGGCCAAGCTGTATAGCGTTGGTCGGCAGGTGTTTATGTACAGACACTCACTCAGCGGTCAAGAAGCACAGAAAGAAGGGGAGTCAGTGTGAGAACTGAATAGGTGAAAATAAATGAGTGACAGAAAACGGAGCAAGATTTGGACTCATTTTAATGCTACATCAAGCTCCAGGGCAGAGTGCAGACTGTGCAAAGTCAGCATGGCTCGACAAACAACCTGCACAGGCACATGCGGACATCACACGCATCGGTATTGCTATAGCATTGTTATGCGGCATTTTTACTCATCATAAGTGCTTAACAATGTCAATAATGAAACAAAATATTATAAAATTAGGTTTAAGCTATTAATTAATTAATAATGTCAAAAATATATATGGGGAGCCGAAAGAGCCGGCTCTCCACAGTAAGAGGAGCCATTAGAGCCACATCTCGAAAAGGAGCCGAAAATCCCATCACTAGTATTTTTACTCTTTTTTCACCTTTAGTAGAAAGAAAGTAACTATCTAAAGGCAGATAGTACGTGTTTTTACTCTTTTTTTCACCTTTTGCTTTTTTCATCTTATATATATTAGGTTTTCAGAATATAACACACATAAATCTGAGTATGAAGCACACACACACATATATATATATACACATACACATTTTAATCCAAGACACAAATTTATCACCAAACCCAAACTCCTCACATACAGTCAGGATGTAGGGCCACTCCAGTTGGTCAAATGCCTTTTCAGCATCAAGGCAAAGAGCCGCTCCCTTAAACCTACTGTCATATTTATGATACATAATGTTCATTAACCGTCTAATATTAAAAAATGAGAACCTATTAGGAACAAAGCCCGTTTGGTCAAGGTGTACAATAGAGGAAATATGTTTATTTAGTCTATTTGCCAGTACTTTAGCGAAGATTTTAATGTCAGAATTCAATAATGAAATAGGGCGGTATGATGAAAGCTCCGTCTCCTCCCTGCCTTCTTTACTTATTAAAGTTATATTGGCTTTATACATGGTAGGGTGAAATTTACCTGAATCAAAAGAATGAGTAAACATCCTCCGAAGGAGAGGAGCAATCCTCTTGGCATATCTTTTATAGAGTTCAGTACCAAAACCATCAGGCCCTGGGGCTTTGGCCTTGGGGAATGCTTTAATTACATGAAGGATCTCTTTCACAGTGATGTCTGCATTAAGAGCCTCACGAGCGCCTTCACTCATCTTAGGGAGATTTAGATCTTTGAGCCAGTTTGAGATATTTCCTTTTGCCTTAGACATGTATAGTCATTCATAATATTCTTTAATTATGAATAAAGGAATCATTTATACCTTTTGGATCAGTTATAATTTTTCCTGCCCTGGACTTAATTTTATGTATTGCCCTGTTGGCCTGCAAGCCCCGCAGTTGACGGGCCAATAATCTATGGGGCTTATCACAAAGTCGGAGGGTCATTAGAGGACTTGTAGTTAGATTCTAAGCATGCTAATTCAGTCTCAATTCCTGCGAGGCGTTCTCATCTTTCGTTTTTCAGAAACTTTTCGTAGGAAATAATATGGCCTCTGATCACAACTTTAAAAGTTTTCCATAAAGTAGAATCTGTAACATCTTTTGTATCGTTAGAAATTTTATCATCTAGAAATTTACAAAATGTCTCTTCTAATAGCAAGGATTGGTTTAAGCGCCAGGAATACTGTTGTCTCTAATGGTTAAGGTCAAGAGTCAGCGAGACTGGAGAGTGGTCCGAGATTAAAAGTATATGAAGAATTATTCCTAAATATTTTTCTTGTGAGACTTGCTCAATAGGGACCCCATTGATCTGAATATTCAAGGACTGTAACGACGTAACTATCTAAACGGTAGTTAGTGGGTATTTTTACTCTCTTTTTCAATTTAAATAAAGAAAGTAACTATCTAAAGGCAAATAGTAGGTATTTTTACTCTTTTTTCACCTTTAATAGAAAGAAAGTAACTATCTAAAGGCAGATAGTACGTATTTTTACTCTTTTTTCACCTTAAAGTGAAGAAAGTAACTATCTAAAGGCAAATAGTAGGTATTTTTACTCTTTTTTCACCTTTAATAGAAAGAAAGTAACTATCTAAAGGTGGATAGTGGGTATTTTTACTCTTTTTTCACCTTTAATAGAAAGAAAGTAATTATCTAAAGGCAGATAGTGGGTATTTTTACTCTTTTTTCACCTTTAATAGAAAGAAAGTAACTATCTAAAGGCAGATAGTGGGTATTTTTACTCTTTTTTCACCTTTAAGTAAAGAAAGTAACTATCTAAAGGCAGATAGTGGGTATTTTTTACTCTTTTTTCAACTTTAATAGAAAGAAAGTAACTAAAACTCTCATCACACAGCGGACAGATCTGCAGCTGCAAGCCGCTGTGCTGTGGGCTCCCCAAGAGCTGTGTTCACCTGGAGACCCTAGTAAGAACTCAGCGAAGGTATTTCCATATAAAATAATAAAGAGAAGCGATTAGTTCCGAAGAGGGGTTCAACGACATGGAACCGTTACTTCAGAAAAGAGACTCTGTAACATCAAACTAGCTCTGTAGCGCTCACAGCACTGTAGCTGCAGCGCTTTGGTGTTCCGCCATTTTGTTTGTAGCCTTTGACCTTAAAAACCGCTTAAAAACAAACTAAACAAAAAAGGAAAAAAAAAATCAGAAAACTTACACTTACAAAGACGACATAATTTGAAACATCAGTCTTAAATTGTTATTATTACTCAGATAAACTAGAATAAAAACAGGAACACCTTAACTACTCCATGTGGGATGAGCCTGTCTAAGAAGAGAAAATAGTCGTATTTCGCATTTCCAATTTCCATTGGCTTTTTTGGAGGCAGGAAATATGGCCGCCATCTCGAAGCGGTAGTCCTACGCTTTTAGCTCAAAATAGGTAGTACAATTAATCTGCATTATGCAACAGTAGCTGCTTTATATGCAAATGTCTGTAAAACCTTGTCAATATGCCACTGATGTTAAAAAAACACAATTTGCATATGTGATGTTTCCATTAAATAAGAAACGGAATTAATATCACATTGAAATGAGTTTGTTCAGTGATAAGTCATTAAAAAATATGCTGCGTGATCATCCTCCAACTACTTCCTGTTGTCTTCTTCGTGGTTTCCACCAGCGACAACATCCTGTTGTTGATCATGTGACTGGTGTGATGTAAAAAATGTGTTTCCATTGCATTTTTGCAAAATAAAGCAATTTCTGTACGGTAAAATAAAAACATCAAAGTGCCAAAACTATCGAAAAACAATGGTGTGGTTCCATTAAGTGAATTTATTTTCGAAATGTTAAATTGCACAATTATGGTAAATGGAAACGCAGCTACAAACAAGGTAAACGTTTTAGATTAATCACATGCGTTAGCACAAAAAGGACACAAAGACTCGCCCCATATTTGCTCCTAAAAATAACAATAAAATAAAACAAAAATATGTTGATGATGTTGACGCCAGTGATGCTACGGTGAAATACAACGATGGTGCATTTCAGGATTCAGCAAACTCGAGACAGAACTCTCAGTTTTTCGCTCACCGCTCACAGTCAGAGCTTCTGATTTGCCCGTTGACCTGCAACTTGAAATCATTGATTTTGAGTGTGATGTGGAATTGAAGGACAAATTTGCATCAGTTGGCTTGGACACATTTTACAAGTGTCTCCTACCAGGCTGTCCTAAATTGCACTGGCTGCAAATATGTCCATGTTTGGGACTACCTGCCTTTGTGAGCAAATTTAGTCACTAATGAATATAAATAAAATAAAGCTGCGCTCAAAGCTCACACATAAGCACTTTAATGACTCTCTGAAATTGGCTGCTGCTCAGGACATGATGCCTGATATTGATGTACTTGTCCAGGATAAAAGATGCCAAATTTCAGGGGCAAAAACTTAGTAAAACTATATCCTATGGAATGTTACTGACAACGTTGCACTATAAAAAAAATACAGCTTTGAATATTTGCTGAATTAATTCTGTTAAAGTTAGTGCTAGTCAGTAACAGATTTGCAACAAAGAGTTTTGTTGAGTAAAATATTTCTCATGCATGCAATACATGTTATGTATGCACATCTTTCTATATGTATACATTTTATGCAAGTTTGGAGGGGGATGCATTTTCTGGCTAAGGAAATTATTTGCCTGTCAACATCTGCTTGCCCTATATATTTTCCCCAAATATTGTCCTATTGATATGAAACTCATACCAGCAGCTCATGGAACAAGTGTGATTATGTAGGGTTATTTCAATCTTAACTCTTTATTTCTTCAAGATAAGAGGGGGATGCATTTTTTGGCAAAGCTAATTATTAGCTTGCTGATATATACATGGCCTGTCTACTTCCCACAAATATAATCTTATTGATATGAAACTCATACCAGTAGTTTGTAGAATAGGTGTGATTATGCAGAAAGGCTTACTATGTGTCTGAGTTAGCAGGGATGCTTATTTTGGCACAGCAAATTATTAGCCTGCCGACATTTGCAAGCCCTGTTTTTCATCTCAAAATGTGTCAATACAGATATGAAAGTCATACCAGTAACTTAGTGGTAACAGGACTGTAATCTTGTATATCTAAAGTGGTTTATTGCATCGTGGTAAACGCACCATAATGGTGCGTTCACACCAAACACGCTATTATCAGAGCGTCCATCAGAAAACATCGGCTACAGCTGACGCGTCTGACGCGCCTCCATATAAACTGTGAATGTAAACCAGATGCGCAAAACGATAGGTGTAGAGCAAAACGTCATGTGCCTGAATTCTAATGGTGCGTTCACACCAAACACGTTACTTGCATCAAAAACGCCTCCGATGCTTCAAGTTCGACTCGTGTGCACTTTGAATGCAGACGCTTTGTGCCAAATGCTTGACAACTAGCATTTGGTGCGTCTGGTGTACATTGAAAGACTGTGTGGAGGCGCGTCGAGGGCACGTCAGCTCTAGCCGTTGTTTTCAATTGGACGCTCTTGACGCGTCAAACGTTCCAAACGATTCAAAATGCGCAACGGCCTTTGACGAGCCTCCACATAAACTTTGACTGTAAACCAGACGCACCTGACGCTCAAAACGCGTTTGGTGTGAACGCAGCAAAGTGGACACGCGTCGAACTTGAAGCTTTGGGCACGTTTTTGACATAACGCGTTTGGTGTGAATGCGTTAGACCATTAGACAACCCCAAACCTTGACATTACCAGAACACAAAACTACTCCTAACCTCAGTCTAAACTGTGGATTGCTGGAATCAACAGACGACTAGATCATTCGCACACCTGATATAAACTTATTGCATCTTTGATGGTGCTGTTTTCATTATACCCTATGCATGTATAACATAGGACCTGACCAGACAACAGGTCAGGTCTGCATGTTTACTATTAACAATTTTCACCCCACTGTTGCCAACTCAGTGACTTTCTTGCCACATTTAGCGACATTTCAAACAAACAAAAAAAATTGGTATCGGCCAAAATCAAAATTGGCAGGTCAGGCTCTTTAAAGATCGGTAACCGCCAATTTTTTTTTAGAAACATTACATTACAAAGACATATCAAGACAAACCTTTATCTTGGCTTTTTTCTATTTTTCCTCTTTGTCGGGATCCTGAGGTTTGTCAGCTTTTCTCCACTAGAGGGAGCCTGAGACCTTCTGAGGGCGTGAGTCGGCGTCTGCACACCTGTCCTCCATCTACTCATTTGGAGGCATATAAATGGAGGAGGATGCTGACACTTCTCTGCCAGAGTGTTAGCCTGTAACGGTACCGGCTTACCTAGAGCTACTTCTACCAGGATTTGTTCCCCAGATTCTGACCCTTCTTGTCTCTGTGTTCCCAGTTACCCTTGTCTGGAGCTATCAGGTCATCAGTCGCCCTCGAGACGGAACCCTCACCGCCTTGAGCCTTACCTGTCCGTCCTCTGCCGCCGCCTCTGATTTCGACCCTCAACCCGCTGACCAGCCTCTAGACCCTCAAGTCCTCTCCCGGTCCAATACTTCCCCCCGAACAGGTATATCCTCAACCTCCACCAAACGGCAAATTTCCTGGGTCCTGACTAATCATCTCTGTCCTCCCCTAGTTGCCCTGAGATCTGCCAGACGAACCGGGATCCTAATTCCTTTTGTTAGAATTCACTGTAAATAAATCACACTATTGTATTTCCTGTCTCTGGAGTGTTTCTGCATGTGGGTTAGGAAACTCGACACCAACATGACACTCTTTTCTTTCTCCCTGAAAGATAAGTCCTTTTTCGAGACATTGTTTTGCTAACTTATCTTCTACCAGAGCTTTGGACATTTTGATGAACATTGCACATTACACGGCAGCTCATATTACCAGCAAAGCTTGCATGACCTACCACTGCCACCATGGGGTCACCAAGAGTAGGTTTGTTTCTTTTCGTCCATAAAATAATGATTTCTACATACATTATCAAATATACAGTATTATTATAAAAACAAATCACTTCATGATGAAATTGTGTGGTTTTGTTATTATAATGACATTGAAATCGTTCCTAAGAAGAAAAGAAAAACCAGCTCTTCTGAGGGGGCCCCTTGGTGGCCCTGGGCCCTAAGTGGGTGCTTCGTTTGCGTATGCCTTGGGCCGGCCCTGGGAGTAAGTCCACAAGCGACCTGGTAGATATATTGAAAGCATAGAGAGCTGCATCTCGTGCATTTGTGTTGAGTTTTTTGCTAGAATAGCGCTGGTCACTTTTGATTGTTTGTGCGTGGGACGTTCAATGCGCGCATGGAGTGTAATACACGCTAGTGGGAAATTAAAATGGTGCTTTTCTTGGCTTTTGTCATGAATTTGACCCCATGTCATCAAACTTTTACACAGGTGTGTCACAGACAATTCACACTTAATTCTTTCACCTTATTAACATTAAGCACAAGTGGGCAGAGTACCCAAAAATTGCACTCAATTAAAAGTATCATTAATTCAAAATATTTTTATTCAAGTAAAAGTAAAAAGTAGCCATCCAAGAAACTACTCAAATAAGAGTAAAAATGTATTTGGTAAACAAGTCTTCTTAAGTACTGAGTAGTGTTGAGAATAAATAATTCTGTGTTTTCCTTCTATCTTTGTTAGCTAGTTGCTAAGCTAAAGCTAAAAGAAATGTCATGTTAGGAAACACCCTCAAGGATAAGATTATATTATACTAGGAGCTAAGGAACGAATTCTTTGGGGCGTAACTAGAGGCTAACAAAGGAGATCACAACCCCTTCTGGGGACCATTTTGACTTGCTACCTTGTAAAGGTGGCATGTGAAATGGACCAGCTATATTTTGGTATTAATAAATGGAATTCATAAATTCAACTCACTGACTCTTCTGTAACCTCATACATCAAGAACTCCGCATGGAGAACGGTTAATTCTCCACAGTAGTTCATCAAATTATCAATCATTTAATATTTAAACGCTAACAGATAAACCTGAATAAGTTCTTTTCAACTTAACGGTGCTTGGATAATTTTGTTTTTCCACCACCTACTTGCCCTCTCATCATGGTCATGATCATCCAGGTTCGCTTAATGAAAAAAACTCAGTCAAATGAAGCAACCATAAGAAAAGAAGACCTTTCTTGTCTTTGGGCTTGAGCGATGGCTGTGCTGATCTACAGCCCAGTAGATCAACAGGTCGTTAGAGACCCAGATCACACCGTACGGTACCAAAACCCACAACACATTCAAAGTAACCAAAAGCCCCTTCATTCTGAAGTTCAGGTCGGGCTTCAACAAGTCATCTTCACCATGTTTAGATATTTGAATTCACGGGGCGGAAAACGTAGACAAATTGATTGAACTCACAGATGGTGATTTTGATCAAACTTTTATTATAATCAACAAATTTAATTGTGCACAAATCAAAGTCACAACACACACCCACACACACATTCAAGCCACATTTACAGTCTGATATGTTATATTTGTCTCACACACACACACACGCAACCTCACAAACACAGATACATCATTACCATTAAATTGCATTTAAAAGCAACGGGTGTTTTATGAAGGGTGGCATACAGATCAGGTTTATTCAATAATCTCCAGCCAGAGTGATTCCATATTGGCCTGTTGATTATTTTTTAAGCCTGATGAAGTGGTACAACTGCAACTCATCTCACAGCTTCTAAGGGGACTTCATTGTGCTAAGGTTTGAGTGTGTGTGTCTACTTGGTGACCTGCAGGGGGAGTACACAGACCCCTGGAGACAGGCTCCCCCTGCAGGAACTAAGCAGGTATTGAGAATGGATTATTAACACAAATTCCACATGATTTTCATTAAGCTAATTAGAATATTCATGTACTGTGCAACAACATTTCTGAAAGAAACCAAAATATGTGTGACTGTATAGTCACCTGGAGCTGCTGCAGAGAAGATTCTTTGGACTCCAGCTTTAGCTGATGGGATACAGGGGCAACAAAGTGCAGAGGCAGCAGCCTTTAAACCATCTTTGGATGGTTGAGGCGTAACATAACGCCTGCTCAGGAATCACATAAGTGCAAAAATATGATTATTATACCTTTCATTCTGGGATGTTTTGAATGTGATTTGTAGCTTAAAAGAAAAAGTGCAAACAAACTGAATTTTAGTGCAGCGTGTTTATACTAAGGTGCCAAGAGGATGTAAAATTGTGTCTCTGCAACTCTAGAAAGTCCTTCAGGGAACCGAAAGGCTACATGATCTTCTAGGTCCTCAAAAGGAAGGTGAGATGAGGGATGATTCAAGACCTTTGCACAGTTTTGGAAGAGTTCAGTGGTGTTCTAGCCGTACGTACTGTAGACAGACAGAGATGGAAGCATGTGCCACATTCCTCCACCACAACTGCAGAAAAGGTCAGCAGAGGTCAGATCTCGCTCTCATACGTGTGCATGAATGTTTTAAAGGAAAGGATCTCGGCGTAGCTCCGGCTGGTTCTCCGGAACAGGTCTAGGCCTGTGAGCAGCTCCACATCTCTGATCCGGGCCGTGTGCATCTTCATCAGGTCCTCCACCCAGCGGGACTCATCCTCAGAGCTCTGTTGGGTTGGGGTCACACACAGAAAGTCATGTCCGCTGCTCTCAGAAACAGCCGTGTGGACAGGTAGGACCAGAACTTGAAAGGTACATGCGATGTGATTGGTTCTTACGTTGCAGGTCTCGTCGTTGTGGGGTCGGTGTGGGAGGATGAAAGCGGAGCTGCTCAGTGGACCGTTGCACGAGTCTGCAGGCTGTGTGAAGTCCAGGCAGCTGGTCATCACCACGAAGTAATGAGTCGGGATGGGGACGACTCCACTCACATGGCTGGAAAAGATTTCACCTTTTAGTCAGGAGTCTGCTGACTCTGACTCAGCAATTCTTTCTCCAATTATGAGAGTCTGACATGAACAGCTTATGAAGAACAAAGTCCAAATAAAAATGGTCTTTTTTCAATGGCTAATCTACAATTTGGAACTCAGCAGATACTATCTAAACTGACATTAAGAAATATATTAATGTTCTTTATAATTCTACAAGGAAAAACCATATTTTGAGTACTGTGCAAAACATTTCAACTATGAATAAATGGACCTCCTCCAGTCCGCCCTGAGCTACTAATGCCGTTTGAAGAAATGCACCGATCCCAACCAAAAAGAGCAAGGAGGTGGGTCTGAGGGCTGTCAATCATTCTCATGTAAATGCTGCTAAATGTGGTGATGCTGGAAAAATAGCTTACCATTACAGAAAAACCATTTATCTGCCGTCATCAGTGGCTATGCTAACTGACCTGAGCATCCATAACCTACTATGCTAGCTGCAGCATAGCAGAGAGGAATGTGGTGGGAAAATGAGAGGGGGGATGAGCGGCACCATATGGAGGGTGACGACGGACAGTGCTAAGACCCGCCTCCTTCCTCTGACTGTTTGTTTCACTGAACTGGGAGCACTGGGAGAAGGCAGAGGAGCTCAATTTTTTTCACAGATTGTCTGTCTCACACTTTAAACAAATATGTAGAAAAAATATATTTTTTATAAAATTTACATACTGCAGCTTTAATGGTTCATGTACACTTTGCTTCCAAGGAGCCACACTTTTAATAATCTAATAAAGAACTCTGGATCAACAGTACCAAGGCTTTATGAAGGTTTTTCTTGGTTTCCCTTCCTTTTGGTTGAACTTACATTCAGTCTCTTCCTTCTTTCTGACTGTGGCAAAATATTGTTATGATGATTAATGTGGACAAGTGCAGGTAAAAGTGAGACCTAAAAGCCTATCTACACAAGAAAAAATTTGAAAGTTGATTTCTTAGTTTCTGAGAGAAGCACCACTGAGTGCTAGTTAGTGACGCTTCCTCCACCCAACCAAGACAGACGGATGGTTAAAAACTGATGGTTTGCAGAATAGTTTTCTCAGCACCACTCACTTATCAGTTGGAGTAAACTTCTAAAAAGACTTTGTCCACTTTCCTGTTCTACTGCTGCGAACCTGCCTGTTCAGCCCAGCGAATTCCCCCTTTGGTCAGCCACAGTCTCTGATTGAGAGATATGGAAGGTAACCTGTCTTTATACCAACCCACCAATCAATGGATGACTGCAAACATCCCCATCTGGCCGGCCCCAATGGAACCACAGCTCTCAGGACTCCGCTCCGGCTGGGGGCCCTCAAGGCAAATGTAAAGGCACCCAATCCCGGTTTGGAACCAACCGGGCTGGGGCCTGAAGTTCATCGAGTCTAGTTAGACTCAGAAGGGCCGCATGACCTGACACCTCCGCCGAGGATGACAGAGTCTTGCCGTCTGTGAGCCGACCCAGAGGACCAGTTCTCTGTCCGACAGGCCACAAAAACTGACACATTTGGATATGTTCAAACATTTTAATATTTGGACATATCCAAATGTTTCCTTTGCAAACATTTTTATATGTCAGTAATTAGTTACAGGTGGACATGTGGGCATCCTAGGATCCAGTGGAGTTAGATTAGGATTAAAGTTAGGATGTAGGTTTTAACCTTGGGTTACTGAGAGTCCAGTAAGCCCCAAATAACCATTAGAGAATTGTCCATTGTTGGAATAAAATTCTGAATGTTCATTTATTATTTCAGAAATGTTCCCTATATTTTTAATAGCAGTGGTCAAGTTGTTTATTTTTTCTGTCTATTTACTTAACCTTCATTTAACCAGGAAAACCTAATTGTGATTTAAAAAAAATCGCATTTACAAGATTGTCCTGATTCTTTGTTAGTCCTTAAATTTGTTACTTTTGTTCCCTATATTTATAATTAGTAGAGGCTAGTGAATATCAATTTCACCGACTAATGTTGAACTTTCATTTGATTATTGGATTCTCACAGTTTTCTCATAATCTGTAGCTCATAGATCATTACATCAGCTTCATAAAAATATAAATCCTAATCTTGAAAAAAAATGTACACTTTAGATTTATTTCTACTATAGGATAGTTTGAGTATAAAACTGATATATTGCTTTATATCCATCCATCCAACCTAGTTTAAAACCTCGCAGCCAGAAAGCATTAAAGAAACTCATTAGAAACAAAGTTTAGGGAAATAAGAGATGAATGAAGACTTTTGCACTGATATGAACTATTCAGACAATTCACATGAATGACTGAATGAATGAATGAATGAATGAATGAATAAATGAATGAATGAATGAATGAATGAATGAATTCTCCTACTCTCTGATTGTTTCAGCCGAGTCTCTGACTCCATCATAATTGTAGTCAAAGATGGGTCCAACAAGAATGTTCACTCCGTTCCTCTCAGTGGCGTATTTCTTCACCAGAGCTTTCTGAAAGTAAGTCCAGATTCCTGAGTGGGAGTGGGAGTGTGGGGAGAGAGAAGGACGTGGCAGACGTGGGAGTGAATGGTGGAAATGATTATTAAAAACATTGTTAAAACGTCTGAAACTAAAATGAGGAATGTATCAGGATTTCATGAAGTGAGAACTTACTCTTAAATGCAGGATACATAGGCACGGTGTTGGTGATGAGGACAGCATCGTATTTTTTCTCCAGGTTTGAGGAAAGCTCTGTGAACACACACAAGATATTCCAACTGATCCCACTGATGATTTTCTGTCCAAATCACAGTTATTCATGACTTTAAACCCTAATAAGACCAAGTGAAGTGAGTGGCTGCAATGTGACTAACTATGGAATTGTCTCTCAGGGGTTATGATTACTTTAGCAGTGTGTGGTGGTGTCCACTGAGGTTGAGTGTGTTTTTGGAAGCCTGCAGTGGATATTCACTTACGCGGCGGGTACAGGAAGGCATATGTGACATGTTTCTCTGCTCTGTAGTTGGAACACGACTGGCTGAAGGGCGGTGGGACTCTGGCGTCCGGTCTCACACAGTTGGACAGAGACTCAGGCAGAGGAGACAGCTCTACCTGGATGGACAAAGAAAATGTTACCCCACTTTTACCACTAGGGGGTGCAAGAAGCAAGAAGTTTGCTCGGATCTCTTTAGCGGTGGTGGGAAGTAACGAAGTACAAGTACTTCGTTACTGTACTTAAGTACAATTTTCGTGTATCTGTACTTTACTTAAGTAGATTACTCCACTACATTTAACAGTAAGTATCTGTACTTTCTACTTCACTACATTTCTATATAGCGTTTCGTTACTCGTTACATCCAAGACGCATTTCAGTTTTTTGATTTGTTCGTTAGTTTGAAAGTATCCAATGGCGAGAGCAGAATCAGTCCGCTGAACCAATCCAAAGCGGGAAATAACCATTAGGCCGTCCCTCAAGAAGAGCAGCACAGTACGCAGGTCCTGCAGAATCATTAACTCCCAGAATGGAGTCCAAGGATAGTCATCCTCCAGAAGACCTGCTCCACCCATGGCCTTATTTAAAACATTTCTTTGAAATAACTGGGTCAAAAAACGCTTCCTGGAGATTCCAATGCCGCCTTTGCCTTCCCCGAAAGCATGAAATTCTATCTTTCAAAAATTCACCATCAAATTTGAAAAAACATATTGAGGTAAGTTAAGTTGCTAAACGCTATCGATGTTAAATTAATTTGTGTTAGTGAAGTTTTATGTAATCTTAGCAAGCTTTTTGTTGAACTCGACTGCAGTAAATAAATACGATTACTGTATATTGTTATAAGCTAGCATGAACTTGCAAGTAACAGCATTGCTCATTAAAATGGTACATTACTGATTTATTAAAACTAAATACGATAGGTACACTTAATGACATTATATAAGCCGTTAGGTATTATGGTCGGCAAGTACTTTTACTTTTAATACTTAAGTAGTTTTAAAAGCTTGTACTTTCTTACTTTTACTTAAGTAAAATAATAATGTGGTACTTTGACTTTTACTTGAGTAAATTTTTGTCTGTGTATTTGTACTTTTACTTAAGTACATTGTATGAGTACTTTCTCCACCACTGCTCTTTAGTGTTTCAGGGAAAGACTTTTGAGTATAGTACATGCAAAGAGTGTGTCTTTGACCGTTCGAAAGGAGGGGTCAGGCTGGGCGGTACCTGTCTGCTGACGGTGTAGGATGTCCAGAGGGGCATGAACAGGGTTTCACTGTGGCTGCTGATGTAGTCGCTGTGATGTAGGATGGTGTATTTGGCACGGAAGAGGACAGCAGGTCGGCCGTACGGCAGGTTCCTGCTGTCTGAGGGACGGAGCACACAGAGGAACACGGCACAGAGAGGCACCAATGTAACAAGGTCCATTTATACGGGTTAGACTGCAGCATGGAGGCTGAATCCTGCTGACAGCAGTCTGACTGAGGTCATAATTATGAAATACTACAGAAACAGTGTGACTTTTCTCATAATTACTGCTTAAGTTATTGCAAATATAACTTTCAACTTTTGAACTTTTATTTTTTTCTCATGGCAGCTTGGCTTCCAAATATTTGACACACCAACAGAAATAAGTGAATTATTATGAAGTGGAGGGAAAATGATACATGATTCTCAAAATATTTATTTATTTCTTTTTTAAATCTTAGATGTTGCTGACAATTATTTTTGGACTGTACAATTGTAAGATAATACTGGACAGGAATATTGAAAGTATCTTTATTGTAAAAATACCTTTTAAATTCACCACCTTTATTCCAGCTAACAAAATTTCTACCTGACAATGCAAAATATCTGTATGAGATATTAATTACAGTTTGTAAAAAAAATCTGTCACCAGACGCTGGCTCCACCCTGAACCTCCCACTGTAGTAAACAGACAGAGTGTGATAATGAAATCTATCAGATGGAAAGATTTACATTCTCAATCCATCTTCAGCTGAATGGATGTCCTATGTTAACCAAACACAACATGCACGAATATTGGATTGATAAGAATTAATTAAAAGAGACGATTCATCTTTCAGGAAGTGTCTATGTGCTGTATAATTTCTTATATAAAAGTAATGTCTTTTCAAAATACTGTAATAATGTATTGTTTCCTCTTTGTGTTCTGTTTTCATTTAGTTTTGTTTTGTTGTTGTAAATGTTAAAGAGAAGGAATTTTGTAATCGATCAGACTGGAACTGGAACTGTGACCTTGAGGTAGAATCAAACTTTTGTAATCTCAATGCTTCAAAAGTAAAGAATATTAATAAAAAAAAAACATAAATGTGCTCTCTATAAATCTCGTCTTTATGGAAGAAGGGCAGTTTGATATGTGGTGGACACAACAATCATATTAAAAAAGTGTTTCTGTCAGATTAAACCAAACTGAACGTTTTGGTCTACAACTGACCCTCGCCTATTCATAGATTGACATGAGTGAATTTTTCTGTGAAATGTTGTTAAATTATTTGTGGAACATCCACCCATTCAGTGATGTTTTTTGTAAAGCATATCTAAAATATTTGAAAGTAAGTGCAGCTCAGGCAGCTGAACTAGCCAATCCTGGAGCCCCATTCATTTTTCTGGGTGGTGATTGGCTGTACCCCAAGCAGCAAAAACACAGTCCCAAGATGGCTTCCACTGCATGCATTAATGCACATTAAGGAATACTTGGTGTTTGAACTTTTAAAATAAGCATTTTTAAATTCAACTGAGAATCTGGGAAAAAACTTGAACATGTTTGTACAGAGGCTCTCCATCCAATCAAAGAACAGGCAAAACCTCAGACTATAGAGTGTGAAAACTGGTAGACAGAAAATAACTGACCTGCAGCCAAGAGAGCTTTGCAAAGTATTGTCTAAATTCAGGGGCAGGCCTCCCTTTTAGATTTTTATTTGTTAAAGAAAACCCTGGAACTGTGAATCATTCTCCTTTCCTTTCACTTCACTGCTATATTCTACTTTGTGTTGGTGTGTCATATAAACTCCTATTAAAATGCATCGTAGCTGCAGCCTGTTTTTTAGTGTGGTGAAATGTAAAAAAGTTCAAGAAGTGCATTCACTGTTTTGACATATTGTATTTGCAAATCTCATGACAAACTGACCATCAATAGCTTGCCTCAATCGCCGGTTTAGCTCCTCCACTTTGTTCTGTAAGAGACAGAGCCAGAGTGACTCCAGGTTATAGCCTCGTACAAGGGTCACTTTCAAACCTCTCTGGCCCCTACTTTTTACACGCAACTGCAAAAAGATTGGAGATTGAAACAATCTCTTGCCAGAGATCTACAGGGAATAAGAAACACAGTGAAACAGTGCAGAACTGAGTCTCATTCACCACAGAACAAACCAGTGGACTGGAAAACACATTTCATATGCAAAAGAAAATATGAAATGGTAGCCTGTGCATTTGTTTCCAACAAAACAGTGTGAACTGAAGGTGAAATGACTCTAGCTCTGCTGCAGAAGGCAAGGTAACAAGATTATTTCAGTTTTA
>NC_040232.1:24792363-24904863 GCF_001444195.1 Xiphophorus couchianus
ATAGATTTAGCCCTCTGTGAATTTGGCTCTCATTAACCTCGCAGCGTTTTCATACCAGAATGTATTGGAGCCGTTTTATCCACCACTCAAAGGCAATTCAGTGGGTGATAAATCCTTTGGCTTATCTGGCTGCAGGTGACAGCACAGCAGAGAAATGCCGTTGACGGGGGGAGCAGGAACGCACACGCACGCACACACACACACACACACACACACACACACACACACATACACACAAACAAAAAAGATTTCTCTGAGGGGTCGCCATGGTGACCCCCACACAGGGAATAAAAAAAAACCAAAAAAAACTTGTGATCCAACCGGAACCGAAAGACACGCTCTTTGACCCGAACGGGGGCATCCACTGCCGGAAAAAATAAATAAAAATCTTCCTCTCAGCTTCTGGAATAGAAGAGGAGGGGAAAAAAACAGAATTCAATTACACAGACGAAACCCACTCTTTGCCCTCGGGGAGTGATATCAGCACCATTTAAAAGTCTGATTACTCACAAAACCAATAACATTTTGACTCCCTGGTAATGGACCAGTAGATTAGAAAATTTAGATTACATTTAACTGCCTGTAGATTCTCATTAAAACGCCACCAACTAGTTAGAAACAATAGGTAATTAAGAGTCTAATGAAGCGCAGTAGAGTTAGCGCCAGTCGGCTTTATGCTACTCTTGTGGGACCCAGCCTTACTTTGCACTTATCCTGCAGCGAAGCCGTACCCGCCGTCTCATTTGGGCAATACGACATATTTAATTAGATTAATGAATTTCGGTGGCGTCTCCGTGGGGCTGGCGGCTCTCCTTTGTGGTGACAGTGTAACAACAGATTATATATTGGGGGGGGGGATGCGAGCTGCTGGCAGGCCAGTGCTGGTTGCTCCCCTGACAGACAGAGGTGTGACTGTTTGGGGGGGGATCCTGTCTCAGGTTTTACTGCTGCTAAATAGTTCAAATGCAAATACTCACAGGCAAGCGCGCTGCACGAGTAAACACACAAACTCTTATCCAAAACTCCAGATTTTTGATTTAGCAAAAAAAAAGAAAAAAAAAGGAGGCCCATTGAATTAAACATGATTGATTGTGACACGGCGGGGGAATCGCACAAACAAGAGGCAGGAAAGCCCACGGTGATAAATGGGCTGGTTGGCCGCGTTTAGCTTTAAGCTAGTGTTTGCGACTCTGCTCAGCCACGAGGAAACGAGCTGAAGACTGAAGGAAATGAAACGGAGCTGAGTTTCTCTGAAGCTAGCTAAAGTTTGTTCAGAAGTCTTCTGGTCTCCCCCAGCAGTCAGCTGCTTGAGCGTTTGTTTTTTGGGGGGGTTTTTTATTTTCAATAAAGGAGAACAAGGGTTGAAGAACAGGCGCGCAGTTGTGGTTAAGAGTTATTTGAAAAAGCTGCAATAAGCACAAGATTTAAGGTCAAGCTAGCTAACTTTGGCGGTGGCTAAAACCGGGCTCAGTGGTGGAAATACTTCGAGGTTGGATTTTTCTTAATTCCTACTTGGAACTCCAACCCCTTTTTGAAAAGTCCAATATCCATCATGGCTGCTGAACACAAAGCACACTATTAAAGTTGTAGATATAACCATACAGCTTTTATAACTTCTGTATCTCATTGCAGACATACAGTCCTGTATCTTTTCTATCTTGTCTCTTAGTGTTTAAACACACATGGAGGGAAATATGTTCTTCGCACAACGACAACAAGCTAATCCCCCCGGTTTCCTGGCTTGTATCAGGGCGTCCAACTCGGGTGTGGTGCGATTCCTGGTTTTAAATTTGAAATGTCAGAGACAAATAGCATCCTCCTGCTGAGCGCTGTTTGTACTTGAAAGCTGTATTTTCTTATGCGTTTCCAGATGAAAATGCAATAGCCATGCTCCCTAGAGTCAGAGTTCTGACTTGGAAAGACTGGCTCTCCAGAAAGGCCCAAGTTCAATATCCAAAATGGCTGCAGAGCATTTAACACGCTGCTAAAGCTGTAGGTATAAACTATTTATTAGCACCTCCTGACTGTTTGTATCTCATTAAAAATACATTACTGTAAAATGTATGTGTTTTTTTTTACATGTTCCTTTAGTGTTTGAATGCACAAACCAAACAACATGCATAGTTATTAGCTTGTCTTGCTGTTAGAAGTTCACACACCAACAATTAGCAGCTTGAAGCTTCGAAGGCAGTCCCCTGGGATGTGGCATAATTCCCAGACTCGAGTTCTGACTTTTAAGAAAGATCTAATGCGCCATTGTGCTGCATTCTGTTTGAACTCAGAAGTCGGATTTTCCAAGTTTCCAGCCGCAAATACAACAACGTTCACCGAAGTAGGAGTTCTGATTTGGAAATGTTGGCATCTTCGAGCAGCTTCTGCATGAAAGCCTAGCTGTGGATCTATGTATCACAAGATCTAACTATAAATATCTAAAAGCCCTTTAGGGTCAGATCATTAGGTTATAGGCCATAGGGCTTGATTTAGGCCACCTGCAATGTTTTCTTTAACAAAGCCACATCAATCGTTTCAATATCCACTACTCTCTTTGACTAACTTTATATGCTGCACATTTGGAATGTAGCAAAACCTGTAGATCTAAACTATTTATTAGGAATTCTGGCAGTTTTAGAAGCGACACGCACAAGACTGCGTAACGTTTCCTCGTGAACATGCTCCTTCAGACGTCTGAAGTCATAAAACCGAAAGATGTGAGTCGTTTCTCCTCGCAATGCTAACGTTAGTTAGCGCCACAGCAATTAGCAAATCCCACTGGTTTTCAGTGAGCAGAACGCATTCAGGTGTTATGTAATTCTGCTGAATGCCACATTGCAGGCAGCATGTGAGGCAGGTATAATTTGCTGTTGCTGTGACATTTAAACATTTAAAGGTGCTAAAAGTGTTACATGAGCAAATGTTGGATAATCTTCCTCCACTATGACACTTTAGTTCTCTCTCGAAAGCACGTCAGCGTTTCGGCATATACAGTACGGCGGTATAACAAAGCGATTGATAATGTGCGGGTGAACAGGTTTGTATTTTTAAAAAATCATCTCCAATCTAACATAAAAGTTTTTCTTGTCATTTTAAGAGTTGGTCTTAAAGTTGATTTGGGGCCCTGAATAGAATTTGTTTGGAATACCTTCCAAGTACAATCTATTTAACTAATATCTGTTTATATTTTTAATGGTGAAGTATTTACACAAATCGCTTAACACACATTAAAGTTCACACCTGGAAATAACCAAAATTAACAGGAAAACTTCACGAGACTTTAACTTGGCAATTTGAAACTCATGAGTCATTTGTACGATGTAAAAATAACATGTTTTTTCTATGTTTAGAAATCTTAAAAGATTTGATTTTATTTCGTTGCTGATTTTAAAGAACTTTTGTTGTAAATTCTGGAGCTGAACTAGACAATTAGAGGTTCACATTTTTTAAACGGTATGCTTTTTTTTGGACCAGGGCATTCAGTTCTTCCCCCTGCTGGTGCGGTGACTTTCTTTGTCACATCTAGTTTTGATGAGCTGCATGCTCCAATTTTAGATCTCAAGATTTCTGGGGTTCCCTTTCTGTTGGTACGGTTACCAGTAAAAAAAAATATTGTGGCACAAATATGCAATGTGTATGTAATGTTCTTATATTGGCAAATCCAGTAAAGAGAAAGAAGTTGTTTTTTTAGCAGTAAGATAACCACTCGGAGAAGACTTGATCGCCATAAACTGACCGAAGCTGTGAGGGAGAGACAAAGACTGCAGACAACGTGTTCAGAGTTGGTTTGAGGAAAAAAAAAACAAAAAAGCATATTTTGTGAACATATTTGAGTTTGTAAAATCTTCAAACAATTCCACAAACTATTTATAATCCTAATAATTTCGTCTATTAAGGATTTTTTTTTTTTTTTTTTTTTTGCACACAGACCCCTGCCAAATCAAAACTGCCTATTATGTTATAAACTCAAAACGCTGAAGTCTAAAGAAAAATATCGATAATAAAAATACCAACAAGTTAAGCAGACAAGCTTAAAATCTTTAAATCAAAATGAAACAGGATCAGAACAAAAATAAGAGATAAAAATAAAGCTCATAAAACACAGCAAAAACTTAAACACTGATGTCAAAAGGGAGTGTAACTTAGACACACTAGAAAACGTGGAGATAAAAGGCAGTAGGTTTAAGCCTTTTTCTCATAAGGTCACGCGCTACAGGTTCTCTAATATAGCAACACACTGCCCTCTATCGGACTGCACTGTTACTGCCTAACACAGATATACACCCTGCCCTGCTGTTTCCCCAGCACCTTATATCCACATATATATTCCAACACGGAGACAATTACAATCTGGCGAAGAGCATTTCAGCCGCACCGTCCTGAGCCGAACGTTTTCTGGGTCAGCTGTAGACGAGCCGCTGTTTTGTTTTTCTTTTAAACTTTTGTCCAGATGACATGGTGAGAGAGACACAGATGTTACATGCTTTGGCTGTATAGATACAGAAATCACAAAGGGAATATGTCTTAAAACACGCACACATGCACACACACACCCCTCCAAACAGGCAGAGAGTAAACACTGGAGCAACTGAGCCAGATTCAAACACTTTGTTTTGCAGAAAGGAGAAGGCGAGCAGATGGCCCAGAGCAGATAGACTCTGACACTGAAAGCGAGGTGTGTTCTCTGAAGGACGAAGTCCCGCATTGTGGCGGCTGCGACGGCCTCTCTGTCACACCGCGTACCAGGGGTCCCCAAAGAGCCGGGGTCTTATGGTGTCAGAGCCCCACCGCTCCTCCGTCCCTCTCTCCCCTCGCTCCTCGCCCTCCAGACCTGGCCTTTTGTGATTGCCATTTTTTAATTTCTCTAACGCAATCAAGTGTGACACAAACTGTTTACCTCGCGTGTCTGCCACAACCAGAAAGAGAAAGGGGTGAGAGAGAGAGAGAGAGAGAGAGAGAGAGAGAGAGAGAGAGAGAGAGAGAGAGAGAACTGCCTCATAAGCCAGGATCTCAGCACAAAATAATCCTCCATAATACCAGAGAGTTTAAAGAGGCTTTGCCAACACCTCCCCGAGTCCTCCCTCAACCTGACTTTGCTCTTGTGAAAAAAAAAAAAATAGGAGAGAGAGGGAGAGAGGGGAAAAATGAACACACGAGAGAAAAAGAAAATCTGTTAAATTCACATCCTTGGCTGTCGTTTTGGGATTGCTAATTATTGTTTTTAGAGCTAAACAATCAGGGTATTAGGGCGTAAGCGGATGGAGATAACATCCGAGGCGGAGGGCAGGGGAGGGAAGGTGGAGAGCAGAGGAGAGGTACACTGGGGGGAATGGATAAGAGGCTGACAGAAGGGAAGTTATAATAAGGCCTGGTACCATGGATGTTTGTGTCTGGGCTGTGAAAAGAAAAAAGAAAAAAACCCAGAATAAAAGGAGACACAATGAATCAGTCCTGCTCCAAATGTCTGGAAAAGTGAAGCGAAAGTCAAACAAGATCAGAGAAACAAACAAACAGGAATTAGAAATTGATCCAGACTGCTAAAAACAACAAACAAACAAATATTCCACCATAAAATTAAGGGTTTTTTTATTTCATTATTAGATGACATTGTAATTGTCGTTTTTGCGGTTGAAAATGGTGCTGGACTCGATGTTTTACCGTAGAAGAAAATGTTTTAACTAAAAGGTGGGGTGGGGGGCAAACTATGTTTTCCCCGAAGTGCACATGAAAACAACCTTTAAAGTGAATTTCACCGATTCATTTATTAATTCGCATCAAATCAACAGTTGTTTTTTTTTTTCATTTTTTTCTCCGAATAGTTTTTGCGGCGCTAATGGCTCGTTTTGTTTTTTTTTTTGACAGTAAGCAGACAGGAAGGAGGGTGAGGAGGACATGTGGCAAAGGTCGTCGGGAGTCGAACCCGCGACGTCCGCGTCAAGGACTAAGGCCTCCAAACGTGGGGCGTGCTAACCTCCTGCGCCACCACAGCACGCCCCTCAAATCAACAGTTTTAGATAGTTTTATAGTCTATATACAGACACTGTTCTTGTGCAGGAACATCAACACAGCTGTAACAATCTGGAACCAGAGAAATCAAACTTCTTTTGGCATTTTCATGCTTTACCCCCAAAGCTGTTCAGAAGACACTCATCATAATGTTAGACGGAGATGAAGTAATCTTTTTACGTTGTAAAAGATTGTTGAATAATGTCCAGATTCACTCTGACGCTATAAACTCATTTGAATGTCACAACATTTCTGTGAGAAGTGAAGTGAATTCTGGTAGTTTAGAAACCCACAGACCTTGAAACTGAACTTGAGCTTATGCTGCTTTTAGTCAGTGGTATTTAAAAATAAAAAAAACAATTTATTTATTTATTTATCTTTGGTTTTTGGAGCTGGAGCGTCTTGTTGAATGTGTTGAATGTTTCTACTTTAAAAAAGTAGAAAAACCCATTTTTTTCTCAACTGCTACAAAGTGATTTCTGTTAGCCCCAATTCAGAAAGGAGCCCAACAGGTAACAAATACAAGCTGTAACATGTCGTTTCACTTGCTAAATTGTTTGGTTTTTTTTTTTTTATCGCAAATTTCAATAGTTTAATCTTTGCGCAGCAAAAACACAAAAATCTTACCAAGTATTTTGGTCTAGTTTCCAGTTTGAATATCTTAGTGCATTTGAAATGAGACAAAACTAACTTACCGGTCAATTTTCAAGTCCTACTGGCAGATTATTTCACTCATTACAAGACATTTTCCCCATGTCATAAGTAAAATAATCTGCCAACGGAACAAGTACTTTTTAGTACTTTTATCATCAAGGATTTACAGACTTGATCTTATTTATTTTATTTTTTTAAGGAGAAGCAGCCAAAATGCTTTGATATTTACAGCTCAGGCGAGGAAATCTCTTGACAGAACCGTCTAACCAAGTACAAAACATGATATGCCGTGGGATATTTTAACTCCATACCCTGAACGCACCATCCCCGTGTAGACACGGCATGGTGACGGCAGCGTCAAGGCGAGCGGATGTTTTTTTCTTCGGCGGGGATGGAAATGGTGGAGAAAGTCGATGGGGAGGCGAGTCAGGCGGTCGTGGAAGAAAACCTGGTAGAGACTGCAAAACATTCACTGTTATGAACGGTCAAAAACCAACAGGCCAGAAACTGTCAGAGGCAAAAGTTTCCCTTCACTCAAAACAACAAACATGTGGAAATGAAATGTCAATTTCGATACTTAGACAAGAAACGGCCACACACACACACACACACACACACACACAAAAAGGAAACAAATGTGCAGAGGCTTTATAACAAATGCTTTAAAATATAACATAGAAGGAGAAAATGTAAATAAAACATGTGTCTTTTGTGAGATTTTTGGAAATATTTAATTTCTCAATGATTAAAGCTGGCAGAAACATAACCAATAAAGTGTGCAAAGCTGACTCAGAGTATCGACTCTTTATGGTGTGCAGTTCAGTTTTTTCTCCTTCACAGATATTAACTACTTATCTTGACCAGTCGCATTAAATCCCCCCCAAAAATATGTTGAACGTTTAACGTGACAATTAAATATTTCCCAAGGCGTCTTCTGAAGGCACCCGTTTTGTTCTTCCTTATTTCCTCCTTAAAATTTGTTTTCACTTTTCTGCAGGCGTTTCTTGCTCAACAATGTACATTTACATATAATTTAAAATGAAATTCATTCTGTTGTTTTGAGTGAGGAGAAACTTTTTTAGAATTAGAAATAATTTTGGGGAAATATTTCATTTCTCGATGCACAAAAGCCGGCAGAAACGCAGCCGGTGAAGCGTGCAAAGCTGATTCAAAGTATTGACTCCTTATGGTGTACGATTCAGCTGTTTTTTCTTCACAGGTATTAACTATTTCATGTTGATTTTACAATCAATCGCATAAAATCCCACCCCCAAAAAATACGTTGAACTTTGTGGATTTTATGCGACAAAACTTAGGGAGCATGAATAGTTTTGCGCGACATAACTCACCAACTTGTTTTCATTGTTGTAAATAAATTTGACATCAAAACATGTAGGTACATCCCTAACAATGACCTAACTAGTAATCGCAGCATTTGCTTGTAGATAATTCAGCATTAATCCAGCTCATGAGAATGATAAAAAACAACTTTCAAAATATACCTCATCAACAAGGCTAATTGAGATAAACTCGGTTGTTTTTCCTGATCCAGTGCAACGACTCCAACCCGTCATCTGCAGGGTGAACTTTTACCCGGGTCTCTCGCACGGCAGGACACCGTCAACACCTCATCGCCTCCCAGCGACGACTAATGAACGAGACGCTTCCTCCAAACACCGCCCCGTGAGCATGATCCAGTTAGCGGCGCCGCTGTTGCCAGCAAAATATAATTAAAAGGCTTTGTAAAATACGTGCGCGACGTCTTGTAAACATGCTCTAGCCTTTGGCAGAAGCAAAGATAGACGGGTTCAAATCTAGATGTGAAAGATTAAACGGTGCCTGGCTTTGCACCAAAGGGAGAGAAGAGAGCTGCAAAAAAAAAAACAGACTTCACCTGAGAAGAGTGCAGGGAGAAGAGAACTCCCACTTGAAGCGACGGCGTCCAAATGAATCCGTTGGCAGGTGTAACTGAGTCGAGTTTTGTAAATCTTCTTTTGGCCTCGTGTCTGATGTCGTTTGAAGCAAGTGAAGACTTCCTGTTGTTGCCACGGGAGTCCAAGGCGCTCCGGGAACTCCTGAGTCAGATCCATCAATGGATTGAACGCAGAAACTCTGTGAAAGTTCATATTGCTCAGCTGTTAGATAATCTTAAGACATAAACATGACGACAAACAGACGGTACTGAAGCTGTGTGGTAGAGAACAAAGTGGCAGAATGCTCTGTGTGGGCTTTCACTGTAATTTTAATGATCAGATGAAATTATTAAAGGGTCAGTATAATGTTTCTCCAGCCATACAATGCCATTTAAAACACAATAAAAGAAACTATGTTATTTTCAGTTGTTTTAAAAATGCTACGTACATCAAATATGACTTAAAAGAAATTTGATTACGTAATTTAACGCCTTGAAATTGAAACTCTGTCTCTTTAAGAAGCACCTGCTCTTTCTGAAACTCCGCCCTCAGGCGTTTAACCCTTTAACAAATTTTTTTTACCAGCGTTGCACTGAGTAACAGCACATATGCTCAGTTCCACCAGGTGTTTGCTAATTGCTGCTGGCTAGTCTGAAGGAGTTGAGTGGGGAAAAGTGGCTCTATATGAGCCGGAAGCTCCGTAGATTGGAAATATCCTGCTTATGTATGTCGCTCGGTGCTTTAGACGACAGTCCAGACATTTTCTACGGGGTAGAAATCAGAGCGTTGGAACAGCCATTTAAGATATAGAATTTAAGACATAGAACTTTATCCATTCAAAAGTCAGTTTTAATTTACCTTTGGGATCACTGTTCTGCTGGGACAAACACAAATACGTCTAAGTTTTAAACCTCTAATGCCAGGTTGAAGGTGAAGTCGAAGACTTTCGATGTGGTTTTCCTCCTTCATTATTCCATCCCGCGTTTGTAAGAACACTGGCAACGAAAGAGCCCCTCACCATGATGCTGCCGCAACCACATGTGACAGTTTGTACAGTGTTCTTACAGCAGAGGTGGGCAGATCGATCCAAACTATTGACAGCATTAATACCAAGTCGGTATCGGTATCAGAGATGCTGAGGTGATAAGATCGATTGCTTAGATTTGCTCTCAAACGATAATTTCTGTGGACTTTGCTTATTTAGAAAACAATGCAGTTTTCCATTTGTTTCTGTTTATCATTTCAATATGTCGCTAAAGTGCGTTATAGACACCTCTAAACTTATCTAAATTCTGTCCTAGGTTTTAGCAGAATAATTCCAAGGTAAAATCACAGCAGTTAGAAGTTTGATGATAAATCATACATATTGAGTATTGGTATTGATATCTGCGATATGGACCCTGTATTCACTTGGTATTAGATAGATAGCAGAATATGCAGTATCACATACCTCTAGTTCTTAAAGGAAAGGAAAAGTCATATTTCCTTTGAACATACAGTAGAGTGAGATGTAAATTAAGACTCTAGAATGGCCTTGACTTCAGTTCTTACAAAAATAGGAGTTTACAACAGAAAGTTATTAAAGTTGTGTTTAGTTGATTATTTCTTTGTTGTCTCGATGTTTCCCTTTAGTATAAATCTTAAGCTATGTAAAAGGCTGTTTATTTTTCTCTAAATGGTGCCACATTTGTAAGAAAAAGTCATGATAAAAGGGCAGTTGTGGTTGTGTATGGTTCATCCTCGCTCTACTGAGGCTCTTATTTGTTAAATCAACACCAATATATCTCCTTTCTTCAAACATCAATCACTATTTAATGAGAGTCAATAGCAGATTAAGTCGTCTGTCCTTTACAAACGAGGCGCCGTTTTCAAGAAAAATATTCACCCTGTGAAGATCTGGTGCGCCAACAAAATAACCAAGCACACATTTCTGCAAAGTTTATTAAAGAATCTCATGGTTTGTGCCTCATAGGAAAGAAGGGAAAAAAGCCCAACACACACACACACACACCCACACACACCTCTAACACATTGGCTTTTATCCTGCAAACCGGCCAAAGTCATCTGGAAGCTTCCACATGCCAGTGAATAAATAAAGTCGTAATTAGTAAAGAAAACAGCGCCACCTGTTGGCGTCCCACCCCTGCGAGCCCAGGCTAGTATAGCGAGCTGTGGGACGCACCTGAGCCTGCAAAGGTTCTGTGTAAAGAGCTGGCACCCGCCAGCGCCGCGGTGTTTCATCTGGGCCACCCATGTACCCTTGTGTGTTGCAGCGCCTCCATTTGTAAAGAGGCTTACTGAGCATATGTGTTGCTATTGTGAGGAGTGTGAACGTGCTCAGTATGTGTGTGTGTGTGTGTGAGTAAAAGGTCCTACTGTGCATCCTGGGACCCACCTGGCAGCGCCGGGCAGATTCTGGAGTCGGAGCAGCTGGCCTGGGGGCTTTTCACGGTGTTCGGAGAGTGTGTGTGTGTGTGTGTGTGAGAGAGGGGCCTTCCATGGCCTACGTCCCACCAGAACCAGGCAGTACAGGAGGCAGATGGACAGGCCAGAGACACTGCCAGAGGGCCACAGGGGCCACAGGCCTCAGGGAGGGAGCTAAGTGAGATCAGTCTGCAAAAAAATAAATCAAAATACAAAGTGGCTACCATAAACTTTTTCAGTGTTTTGTCGCATTTCGACCACAAATTTTAAAGTATCTTAATACGACTAAATGTGATGAATAAGTAGCACATAATTACATTGCAAAAACACAACATTTTACCAATTAACTTTGGTCCAGTTTCTAGTACAAATATTTCAGTATATTTGAAATAAGACCAGACTGACTCATAAGCAACTTTTTAGCAAGAAATATGAGTTTTTTTGTTTAAAGTCGATGATTCTTAAATATTGATTTAAAAAGTTGTATTTCCATTGGCAGATTATTTCACTTGTAACAAGATATTTTTCTCCTGTTATAAGTGAAATAACCTGCCGATGCAACAAGTGCTGTTTCATCAATATCAAGTAATTATTGACTTAAAAAAACCTGAAAAGTTACATGTAAGTTAGTTTTGTCTTATTTCAAGTGCACTGAAATATTTGCACTAAAAACTAGACCAAAATTACCTGGTAAGATTTTGTGTTTTTGCAGTGTATCCTCTGGAAGGAATAAAAATTACAAAAAAACATTGGGTTTTTTTACGCATAAAAATATGAATAGTGTGTGTATTCCTTTGCATTTGTCCTCTTACTCCGATACCCCTAAATAAAATCCAGTGCAACCAAATCACTAAATTTCCCCCGTCTAAACATCGCAGGAGTATTTATAATCTCAGCATAAATACAGTGACTCTGCAAAGGCCTCAGAGGTTTGTTGGAGAACATTTGTGAAAAAAAGTTGCAGAGAAATAACATAGTGAGCTTTTACAACATCTCAGTAATGTTTAATCTATCATCTGAAAAGTGGAGAATCTGTTGAGCTGCGGACTCAATAATCAAAGTGAAATTGAAAAATGGCAGGTAAGAAAAGTCGCATTTCCAAATCTACAGCGAAATGACATCTTACTCTCAACTGCCACCAACCATGTAACAAATTACAACTTTTTTGGCATACCTGCAGAATGTACAAATAGCTGAGGACTAACAGCAACGCCGCCACAATCCATGGCATTAGCACCATCATGCTGTGGGATTGGTTTTCTTCATCAGCGACAGGGAAGATAGTAAGAACAGTTGAGAAATATATACAGTACATATATAATCCATTTCCTAACATTCTTATATATTCTGTATAATCTGTATAATCTGTGCATATAGCTCCCATATTTATATTTATACACAATATCTATATCTCTTGCTATAACCCCTTATAGTCCATACATACATAATCTTGTACATCTGTAAATAAATATTTATATCTCGTAGAGCACTTCTGGATAGATACAAACTACATCTCGTTGCTTGTACTTGTGACAGTGCAATGACAATAAAGTTGAATTCTATTCTATTCTATTCTATTCTAAAATGGAAGACACAGATTGAGCATATCAGAACGGCACAGTCCAAGTCCAGACCAAAATGCAGCCAAGAATGTGCAGCAAATTAATATTAAAAGTTCAGTTTGACTGAGTTTGAGGTATTTTGCAAAAATGTGTTGGGGGGGGGGAATTCTGTCTCTAGAAAAAACTTACAGCTATAAGTACAGTGGAAAAGTAGTTCCTCTTTAATATTCACTTACCTGGGGCTGAATACAAATGCTCTGCAAATATGATAAATTTTACTAGTAAAAAAGAACAAAAACTCACATGCTTTTCCTTCCACTTCACGTGACACACTATTTTATGTTATTCTAAGTGGCTAAATTTCAATAAAATGCATCAAAGTTTAAGATTGTGACGTGAAACTATGGAAAAAGTTGAAGGCACTCTACAGTATCTGTATTTAAAGGGACGGTCTCGTGCTTCTCGTGCTTAATGGAGGAACTGTTGTGAGGAAGTGCTGAAGGCAGTGTCGAAAAAAGCTGGAGCTTCTTAAAGAGACAGAGGCCCAATTTCAAGGCATTAAAATTGTAAAGTCAAATTTCTTTTAAGTCATGTTTGATATTAAAATAAGCTGCGTTTCTTTAAATAATGCATGCAAAACGTTGTCAGTATTAAGCTATTGTCAAAAATGCACAATTTCTAAATTGTAATGTTTCCATTAAATAAGAAATAACCTTGTTAACACGATAAGTCATGAAAAAACATGCCGCATTGTGATCCTCCTACCACTTCCTGGTTGTTCTTCTTCGTGGTTTTTTGCCTGTGGCGACATCCAGTTGTTGATCATCTTAGGCGCCAAACTTTTTTTATCAAAAACAAAACAAAACAACAAAAAAGCTTTGGTAAATTGGCATTAAGAAAATGTATTTTCTAAATGTTAAATTGCGCAATTGTATGGTCAACAGAAACGCAGCTATTGCGCCTGGAAAACACATAATGCTGCCCTTTTAAAGCCAGGTAGAGCATAATGGGGCTTGTTGACAGGATGAGTAGAAAGGAACACGGCGAACTCGCGGTGTCGGAATCAGCCACCGACTCCGGCGGTCCGAAGAGCCACAGATGCTTCCCCGTTTTGTGTGTTGACTCTCCGTAATTTGTTTGCTCTAATTTGTTTTGCCGAGCCAGGGGGAGTTCTGATTTTAATTTTGCTCCGTGTGTGTTTACTCCTCTTTGTGGATCGCTGATCTGTTAAGCGTAGAGAGAAAGAGAGAGACAGTCAGAGAGAGGAGGATGGGCTGTTCGTAGAGCCAAATTAAACAAAAAAAAAAAAAAAAGGAGCAGTGCAGATTGTTTTAAGCTCTGGCAACCCCGTCAGGCCCAAAGGCCTCGCTCGCAGCCTGCACCTGCTCCATCCCCCGGGAGCCTGGTTCCTGAACCGTGGCCCTCGAATCTTCTCCTCAGGCCCCCTGTAGCCCAGCCACCTCAACCCCTCCACATCTCTCCTCTCCTCCTCACTGAAAATGATTTCTCTTTCTATATTTCACTCCTTTCATTCCCTCTCTCCTCTCCCCCCTGTGACTCCCAACAATCCCTCCATCCCCAGCTTTGGCTTTTTTTTTTCACCCTCTCTCTCTCCACTCTACCACCTGCTCCTCCTCTTATCCCTCCTTTCACTTTTTGCTCCTGGTTACTCCTGCATTTGCCCCTGCTGAACTTTGTCTTCCCCCACAGCCCCTAGTTCCCTTCTTTTCACCTTCAGTAAATCTCTGCTGCTATTGGCTCACCGTCCAGCAGCTGGTAGGTCCCCTTGGCACCTGAATGATTGGAACTTGTTTGCCTGTTTGATAACACAATCAGACACAGAAAATACGACCAGAAATATGACAATTAGGGATATAAAAAAAAGTAACATCTGCCATACCCATTTTTACTCCCTCAGGAGATGAAAAAAAAAAAATCTTAACAAGATGTTTAAAATTGTCACAGCTAGGCTTTATTGAAATCCTCCAGTCGCCCCACTCTTTATGACTGCACAGCCACAGGTAGTTGGATGAGTCAGTCAGACATACAGCAGGATACACATTGTCACACAATATTTACATTACACCGGCATTAATTGCTATGACATTTCTCCAAAAACAAGACATCTAGTTTTAATATGGCTTGATTAAATCAGTCTAACTGTACGGTTTGTGGTGACTGGATTGATCAGGTCAGACAAGACAACATGTAGGAAACAGAACCTTAAAGTCCAAGAACCGAGCTCTGAGCTACAGCCATTCGAATACCTAGCCAGCCTTCAGGTTACTTAAAGGTCCGGTGACATGAAAATAATTTTGGTTTCAGTGCCCAGCTACTAAAACTGACCATTTCTGTCGCAGACCAATGAAGATGAGTGGAATTTTACAATATGTCATTTACACAACTGTTTTAAACGGAAATATGAGTACGTGATCTAGTTTTAAAAAAAGAAAATGCTTCAAGTGTTTTTAGAACCATAATTTGTCTCTTTTGGGGTATAGAAATATTCGTACCTTCTTTTCAACCAGCTAACTGGCAGTGCGCAGTCTGGTGGCGTTGGGCCAGCTCTACATTAATTTATGGTCCAAACAGCCAGAGAAAACACGTCATTTCAGTCGTTCCTTTATCCAGTTAAAAAGGACTTTAAAACGTTGAAACAATTACATTTTAGCAGTTTTTCCGTAAAACATTTAACCGCCCTTATTCCACCGTAATGGGGCAGGGATTATGGGGGTAGGAACCAAGTTCGAGACGAGGCGTGGGGCTCTGTGCGCTCGCTCTAATCACACCACTGCGCACGCGACGCCACAAATTTTAGCACTTTTTTTTTTGGGTAAGTATTACAATTATTGGCAGAAAACCAAGAACGGGGGTCGAGCTCGGGACGGACGAGTCGAGGTTTGTGGTTTCTGTATGCGGGTCGCCGCTCCAACCAGCCGCCACGTGATGCCGCAAATTTAAGCACATTTGAAACTTTTTAAGAACCTTCACATCGGTAAATGGCCCCTTGCTTCGGGGGGGGGGGGAGAAATAGGGTTAACGCTAACTTTCTAATTATTTCCAGTTTTGTACAGAAACCTCGAGCAGCGCATCTTCCTGTTTGGTTGCCAAACGCTCAGTTGGTGCGCTTCACCAGCCAGGCACTGGCTTAATTGGCGAGTCATTTGTTTTGGAGCAACCATCGTACATGGGGTTTCGGTTTTCCCTCTGCTGAATGAGCGGCCTGCTGCTTCTAGGAGGGATGCTAATGAGAGCAGTGATACTGAACCAAAACAAAACAGAGAGGTCGTGTCACTGGGAAAAAAAAATTTTAAAAAAAGAAGTGATATGCAGATAGCTTTTGACAAACTTGTCATTTCAGAAAGAGTTATTTTTCTTTGCCTGTTTTTTTTTTTTTTACCCAATATACAAGCTTCTCACTTTTTGTAACAGCTTTACTCTGAGAAATCATTCATCTGGTGACGACTGTTCCGGACAATTCAGAGCAGCAGAAGGTGTAAAAAAAAAAAAAAAAAAAAGTGACAAATAAAATTCCACTCATCTCATTTGTTTTATGGAGGTCTATAAACCACTATGTGTGGGAAATGTATTCTCCAATTTGACCGATTTTAAATACAGACGTGTACATATTTATTGGTAACAGTGGTAAAGATGTGTGAACAGCCCTAAAATTAATTATTGTATTGCAGTGGCATAATTTTACACAGAAAAAAGTCAGGATAGTCCAATTAAAAATGTAATTGTGTTTATTAAAATCAAACTTGTGGGAGCCCCTAACAATCCTTTTGACATAAATGTAGGTGAAGCTTTTTTAAAATAGATGTATTTTTTGTTGTCTAGTTGACTTTCTAGGAACTTCTTAATAGTCCAGAACTTTCTGTTTTCCTGGGATGTCCATGTGATTTGACACAGGAATCAGTTGCTTTAAGCCAAAAAAAAAAAACTTGTCCAACCATCACAAATATAAACATATGGTTTACTTAACTTCAGTAGTTCTACTAACACACTCTGAAACGTTGTGTTTTCTGTCAGACAAGACAATGACTGATCTTTTCAGAATAAAATAATAAGTCACTTGTTTATTTCTGGCATAAATGCAGGATTAAAAAAGAAACGCAGACAATGATCTCAAGCCCATTATTAGGTACGGTAGAGGACATGTGATGCTGAGTCTGCTTGTCTTCCAAAGGGCCTGGGAATCTTGTTAAGAGTGCCAGGCAACGTCAAGTCATTAAAATATCGGGAGATTTTACATGACAATCTGCTGGACTGTAATGGGAAATAGAAAAAAATAAAACCCAGAATGGACCATCTAGGCATATTGTTCAAAGAGACCAAAGATCTCTCTGTTCATGCCAACTTCATTAGATTTAACAAGACGAGACTAATATTTATTTCCAATGTTGGATTTCCACTCATCTTTAATTATCAGTTGGATGAAAAAAATGGTAATGTGAAATGATGCTAAAGCAAGGAAAGATGAATTCATTTTAAGGCTTTTCACGCATCTTTACCGGCGGTAGCAACAAATGTATCCACATGTCTACTACTAGTTTCATGTTGTGTAATCATTTTTACATCCAACAAGTTGTCTTGTTGAGCTCTTCTACCTGAACGCTCCCCAGATACTTCTGGTCCATGTTTTTACTCGGACGTTTCTCATCCAGCGACTTTTGGTTTGAAATCTTGTCTCAGTTCATAAAGAGCTTTTCATGAACTGTCTCACTGATGGCATTCACGCAGGGTAACATTCACATCCACACAGCTAACAGGAGCGATGCGTCCTCCCTCACTGAATCATCATTACTAGGACCTCTTTAGTTTCCCATATTACATGCATCACAGCATTTCTTTTTGGCCTTCACAGCAGATTTTCCTTTAACATAAAGTGAAAAAAATAATTCCACTAGTGCAAAAATAATACATCTCTGACAGCAACAAGAAAACAAAAACATAATAAAAAAGATATATTTGTAAACATAAACTCATTAGAAAAAAAAATCTAATGGCACTGTTAATAAATTATGATAGAACAAAAAAAAATGACTAATGTCACCACTTTATAAATATTCTGAGCACTAAGGCTGATTTGTTGCTGTGTGCTCAGTTTCAGCTTCACCCACACACAACACCTACACGCTGCATGACAAGTCACCAATGAATAGGAATTACAATGTCAGGAATGAAGGACAAATGCTTTGTAGCAGTAAATAACTCGTGTCTCCTGCCGAAGTCTGCTCGGTGTTACAGCAAAGGAAGGGCAAAAGGGATGTCTTATGCCGCCATCTAGTGGTCGAATATGGCTCTGACACATCAAATGAGCTGAAATTATAATAAAGAAATGAATAAAATTGAAGCTTAAACATAAAGTGCACGTAAATAATTACTCAAAATAAAATCTGGCAACTGATACAGGCACAAATTCTTTCTTCTGCTCTCAATCCAATAAACCTGCGACTAGACCTGGGTTAGAGATGATGAAGTCATAGACCTCCTTCCCCGGTGTTTAGTCAGATTTCAGCATAAAGGAAATGACACTAGGATCTGTGACGGACGAGAAGTGGCACTCACTGTTGTCTGTGTTTACTATTCAGCACACGGATGGTAAACAGCAGAGACACGGCAGCTGTTCCCTTTTGAGCCACATGATCAATCTGCACCTGTTGGAATGGATTTACGCATTTTTGACACATGGCAGGGTGGTGATTAGTTGCATCATCTCGTAGCAAGTGAAGTGCCACCTGTCACGTCTGCAACACTTCCTCCTCCATCGCAGCGCTTCTCATGAGATCCGATGTTTGGTTTGTGTAACTTTTGCGCCAGTGACTTCTGGATCTGAGGACGAGACAAATAAGGCAAAGAGGAACTGCCAACGCGACAGTTCGGATGGTAAGGAAGGGGACGAACGGGTACGCTATACGTGTTATTATGAGGTTTACTTTGTATCCTCTGCATATACACACCCAGTCTGTTGGGGGAAGTTGGAATTAGCGAGTGGAGACGCTGGACTAGTTTCTCCAGATGTGCAAAGCGTCATCTGGACAGGTTGTAGCTGGCTGTAGCTGCCTGCCGCGTCCGCTGTTCCGCTTCCCTGTTAAATCCCGCTCTTACCGGTCACAACTCAAACCTCCAGGTCTGGCATAATCTCCTCTTTGAGCTGAATGTCGTTTTCGGAGCCCGTCCCCACGTCCGAGTCAAAAAGCGAGTGATCCGACTCGGGGGAGGGTGTGTGTGTCTGTCTGGTGGACTGGCTGCCGCTGTCACTGTCATCCAGAGTGTCAGTCCTGGAGAACAGGCCAAAGTCCAGCAGGCCTGCAGGGCTGCTACTACTGCTCTCACTGTCTCCGTCGTAATAAAGGTCCTCCACCTCCACGAACCACTCAGGCCAGAACTTCCTTCGCATCCGCTCACAGAACATGGCCAAATTGATCAGCTCTCCTGAGAAGACATTAACCACAGATACGGTGTTTCAGAGCAAGAGTTAAAAAGTCTGGTTTAAGGACTTTCGTCTTGTTCATTTCACAACTTTTAAAGGGGACGTATTATGCAAAATTCACATTTTACACATTTTTGTACTTCAAGTTGGGTCTCAAATGCTTCTAAAAACAGTCCAAGCACTTAAAAAAAAACGGCTAGGTGTTTTTTGGCAATAAGTCGATCTTGGTACCACATCTCGGAGCAATAAATAATTCAGGAATTGGAATCTTACTGTATTCAGTCGTTTCTTGTTCCTCTGGATGCTTTTTTTGACTGAGCAACTGCTACTTTTTTTAAAGGTATGGATGTGTGATTTATTTCTGCTTCATTGTTTGATTCTGAATGGAAACATTTCAGAGAAAACAAGAAGACAAGACTGGGGCAAAGTTTCACTTTCTAGATTAAAGCATATTACATGTTGAGATGGCCCAATCAAAGTTCAGACCTAAAGCAAACTGGGAATCTGTGTCAAGCCTTGATAATTGATGCTCACAGAAGCGCTCCATGAACTTTAATTGTTATATTGATCCTTTAACTTCTGTATCTACACAGAGATAATTTTAGAGATTCACATGTCAAGTACATTGCTTTTTAAAGATCTGGTTGTAAAGGTTTTGTTTCTCTCATCATTAGGAGAAATTAATGCCCTTGTGACAGAGAGCTATTTTAGTATTTTTTTGACACATTCTAATTAGAAAAAGTGATTTATTATTCTCCTACCAGATGAAGTTTAAGGATTAAACACCAAAGTGCTCAAAACTTCTTCTGTTGAGCAAAAGACCACTGCCATCTTGTGGTCAAACGTAAAACATCATTAAATATTCCTCAGGATTTCCTAAAGTCATAGAAAACCTTTTGCATAAATCAGCTTCATTGTATCTTTACCCTTCAAATGGCTATATTAATTGGCCACTTTTGCAGTTGTATGGGTTATTAGAGCTAATCAGCTCAATTCAGAGGATAGGTTTACATTTGCAATACAGGTTTAAGGACTACACTGAGACACAGGCTTGCTTACATAGCAGAGGTTTGATTAGACTAAAAGACAAAACTCAGAACAAAACATCCAGAACAAAGCATTATTTATGTTTTGTTTAAAGAAAAACAAAAAAAAAACTAAAATAAGGTTAAACAGGTGGTGAATCTGTGTGAACCTTTTATATGTGTTTTACTCCAGAATAAGCTGTAAATAATGAAGCTGCTGTATCAGATCTTAGGGTCTCTGGTTTGACTCCCACACCTTTTTCATTTCAAAATTTCACACTTTTCCTGACTAAAATCTCAAAACGTTATTTTTTAAAATCGTATTTATAACATTTGTGTAACATTGCCTTCATTAGGTATCTATTATGTGCGTATCAAATTTAAAAGCTAAAGTTCTTAATTGTTTTTTTTTTCAGACTGGTGTGAATCAATATTTATTTAAACTTAACTTGTGGTGGAAAAGGCAAAACACTGGTCCTGAATGATAATGACTGATATACTGTATATATTCATACAAGTTTGTCTTGATGACCATTTATCTATCAAATACCTTTTAGTTGACCTACTTTGACACAAGTAGTGATATACTTCTTACCCCTATAAAGTATCGGAGTACCCCTATATTATATAGGGACATAAGCTTCTAACCAATTTTATGTAACAAGCCAACACAAAGTAATTTACAATCAAGTTCTACAGAGTGCTGCTGATGACCTAATGACAGATTAAGGTGTGTTGGAGCAGTGGCACATCTAAAATACATCTGAGGGCTGCAGTTTCACCCCTGTGGGTTAGATCAAAGCATATTTGTGTCTAACAGCGGCCCAGTCAAAGCCCAAGTTTAATTTAAAGAACTGTGGCAAGACTTGAAAATTGCTGTTCCTAAAAGCTCTCTCTTTCTGCTGACTCAGTGGAGTGACGCAAATGCAGGCCAAACTTTGATTTTTATTTGTAAAACCTTTCAAAAACCATCGATTATCTTCTTTGGGTCAGTTAAAAAGAACCGCGATAAAATACAACTAAAGTTTGTGGTTGCAATGCGACAAAAAGTGAAAAGGTGCTGGAAGGACTCCAACCTTTGATGAGTTGCTCTGGCCGGGTCCCGGGCAGAGTCCACATAGCCTGAGCCAGATGGCCGAACACTGTGGCATCTAACGTTGACATCTTGGAGCCCATAAAGTATTTCTTAGCTCCTACATGACAAAACAACAGACACGTTAAATCCAGAGATTTTACAGCATGAGCTCAGCTGCTCCACTGCCATAAAATCAAGTCATCACGTGTCACCATTTTATCTTTATCCTAATTAAGGATTGGGCCAGTTACTTTCCAGCCAACTTCTCTCTCGCTGATCATGATAATGCTGATGATAAAGGAGCTGATGATTTCCTGCTCCTACCCAGCAGAGTGGCCAGCGTCCTCATGTCCTTCTCCATCAGCGTGTAGACCTCCTCCTTGGAGAAACGGCCGATGCCGTGGCCGTACATCTCTCTGCGCACCATGCTGCCATTCAGGTGGCTCAGCAGCCATTTCAGCGTGTCGCTCAGAGGACCGTTCATCGCCAGCAGCTTCTGGGTTTCTTCCACGTTGTCCACCCACTGGCAGTATGCTATTGTCCTGAGGGAACACACGGAGTAACTACAGTTGAAAATATTAATGAGAATCAAAAACTGCTCTGCCTCAACTTTGAGATCACTGCAGTAATAGGAATCTCATGTTAAGGTAAAGAATTCCACCGGTAATTTTTTTTTAAAAACATTGAACAAAAGGCCAAGGGAGATGTTGTAATCTCTATTAGAACTATCCCCTACTAGATGGATTCTATTCTTTTTTTTATTTTCTATTTGATCTCAGATTTAGTATTACTTAAATGTACTACTAATAATATGCTTGCAGAGGAATAAGTGTTAAATGTCTTAACATAGCAGAGAAGGAGAAGGTAGTTGTTGACGACTTTTGTTGCATGCCCTAACAGGGTTCATTTACAATTTATCTTAATTTCACAATGTTTGCTTCTCACTGCTGGATTTGGCAAATCGTGTGCATCTAACATTAAAGGTGCACTGATTGCAGTTTCGCCACCGTACCGCATAACTACTTAAAAATAAAAAAAAAAACAAAGGTATGGAGTGAGAGGAGAAAATGATTACAACGGCTCTAGAGGAAACTGGATAAAACAGGAAAGGTCACACCACCAGTTTTGACGTATTTCAGATGTCTAAAACCAAAAACTAATCAACCATATAGTCAACATTTTTTAAAAGAAGAATGCATGCAACTTTGGGTGAGATTTGACTTTTTATTTTATTGGAGTAAATCTGATAGATTTGGTACAATAATAATAATAATGCAGTGTGGTGTTTTGCTAATGTTGTGCAGCTCTGATGGAAAAACCGTAAAGAGTTGTTGCAGTTTCAGTGTGATTTAACCAGAGGCTCAGATCCTGCCTCTGTGTCTACACAAAGTTCAGTCTAATTAAAAGAAGTGCACCACTATCAGTCACATTTCTCCCTGCTGCCTGCCAGCTCTCTTCATCTTATCAGCTCCTTATCCTGCCTGCTACTTGTTATGTACTTGAGACCAAGCTGCAAGATGGCAAAAAAAAAAAAGTGACAACGGGTGACAAGCATTAACATTTTACTGAGGAGAAAAAATTTAAAACAAAAACATCTTCACATTGCAGCTTATCATCTTCTCTTAAAGAAAAGGAAACCAAACAAGTTGAACTAAAACAATCCATCCATTATCCTGATTTCAAGTTAGAATTTGTCTCAAACCACCGTTACTATAAACTGTGTTGTGCGTGTGTAAGAACAAACAGACCTAACTCAGTTCTCCAACTAGAGTCGTCTATATGTTTGTGTCTATCACAGAGCTACATTAACACAACTACTAGAAGAGTGACTGCTTTTTAGTGCTTATATCCCATTTGATACATTTATTTTTATCCATTTTTTAGATCAAGCTCTGTGTGCATGCAGTCACTTAATGTTTCAGTTGCTTTGCTCCCTGAAAACTCAATATTTATTAGGAAACAGGCTGGTGGAGAGAAGTTTTTTTTTTTTTGCTGGACTGAACCTGACCAGTGAGTCAAAGTTACAATGTACGATTTTTCTAATCAGTAAACACTCCATATGTAAACGCTACCAGGTCACACTGAAAAAAAGAAAAACACCTGCTAACCAGGCTATTATATCAGAGTGAGACTCTGTTGGTTATTTTCACGTAGCTTTTTCATAAAAATGACTGAGGTTTATCGTGTAGCTACCACAGTAATCATGCTAAGTGCTAATATAGGATGCTAAAGTTACCTTTGAATTTAAACTCATAATAATTGTGTATTTGTTTTATACAAACAACATACTAAAATGTCACCTCACCAACTAAAGTAAATAATTACATTAATGCCAGAAACGGTAGAAAAACAAATATTTTTAATGCAAATTATTTTAGTTCTTTCAGAGATTCTGCAATCAGCAAAAAGAGGTCAAAGTTTTACAGAAAAACATAAATCAGGAATCAACTCAAAATCTTTGATTGGTAAATCTCTAGTCAGATCTTTGAAGTCTCTTAAACAATTTCATACTATGATGAGTTTCAACCTATCAGTTCATCTACAAAATCTGAAGCCTGATGTCAAACTCCCTTTTGTAAAGAGATGGAAGAGGTCCAAATGTCCTGCAGCACTCCTTCTATATAATGTGTATGACTGGTTCCTTGACACAAATTCAATCAAAGACTCTGGGCAGCATCATGTCTGACTGCACACTGACGCTTGTATCTGATATCCCAAAGACAGACGCAGCTTTGTTAAAATAAAAATAAAAACTGTTCGATGTGTGAGATGTTAGCGAGTGTACAGTCGCCTAAAGCGACTGCTTTCTAAAAAGGCTTCCAGTACATGAATACCTTCCATAAAACACATACTAATAATAAAAATCCCCAGCAGCGGTTGTGTGGTATTTAAGAGCAACATGCGAGCTGCGGGCTCTGGGGCTCAGGAAACAGCCCGCCGATGCTTGCATGCATCTCATCACGTAACGAGCAACAAGCTGTCACAGTGCCCTTCATCAATAATTCAGCCCACAGGTCTAAATGTGGGTCTAAATGTGGGTCTAAATGTGGCAGGTGGATGTAGTGGCACAGAAAGCAGTCAGTGGGGAGGAAGGAGTGGAGGAGGATGTGGGTTACAAGACTGACCTCAGCTAATGCTGTGAGGAATCCACTGAGTGTGGGGTTAAAACAAGATTTTTCTGGATGCTGTTGTCCTGATGTTATCAAAGGGATGGAAATGAAACAGCAGGTAAAAGCATTGTGTGTGTAGGGGATGAGAGGTGGAAGATGGATGCAGCTTTTAGGTAATGGAAAACAACCTGTGTGTGTGTTGGAAGAGGGTTGAAAACAATTTCCTAGAAGCAGAAGTAGCCTGCGTTTGTTCCAGTCGATCTGGTGTGACTCAAGGCACCATCAAATCAGGAACCTTCAGGGCCGGATCAGCCCATAGAAAAATGAAGAGTATAATGCTTAAGTAAAGCTAGAGGGCCAGTCAGGAAACAAACCTTTTTTTTGTTGTTTTTTTTTTTTATCAGAATGATAAAGAGGACATTATGTAGCTAAAATAATGTCTAAATATCAGTAGATGTTTTTCTATTGTCTCCAGAGTGGAAAATATCAATATGTTTGTATTCAGTGGCAAAAAGCTTACATTACTGAGGAAGAACGAAAGATTTCTTGTCGCTCAAACAATATCAACCTGTCTAAGAGAATGTTCTGTGAGCGTTTCTGTGGGTCACCCCCTTACCAGTAGAGGTGCTCCTCAACCATCTTGGTGACTGCTCTGGACACGGCTATTTCTTGTGGGGTCAAGTTCTTGTTCAAGTTGACACCCAGTTTCTCCTCCAGAAAGTCTACGATGAACTCTGACCCTGACACCTGCTCATGGTTGTACTCGATCCACGGCATCTTTCCCTGCGGCGACAGCTTCCCGTCAAAGTAGTTCTGCAGGTGATCAAAACAAAAAAATATAGATGTACTCAGGTATATTCGTCATTGGTACTCAGGCTTTATTTTGAACTCACTTTCTCTAAGGATGATCAAATGCAGCAACTGTGGAGAGTCTCTGTTACCTGGTAAGGCAGATCCAACATGCGCAGGTACGTCTCTATTTTGAGGCAGAAGGGGGAGAGGCTGGGGATGCCGTTCTTTGGTCTGGAGAACTGATGGAGGATGATGGCATCTTTAGAATCCAACTCCTGCTCCTTCCTATTCACACAGAGAGGCAGAACACAAATAATTAAAAGTATGCATTTAATAAAGTTAATTTTCATTCTATTTAATTAATTATTTTGAGCTCATTGTTAATAAAATGGCAGTTTCTTTCAATGAATTGATTCGTACGAATATATTTTGTCACCTGGTTTAAGCTTTACACAGAAAGGACTCTGAGTTATCAGTCTGAGATGTTCAGCACTTGAAGAGATAATTTATTCATGGAGGGTCATGGAGCAATAGGTATTTTAAGCTAGGTTGAAAATATAGCTGATATGCCACTGTCCTGCGCCAGTGAATCAGCTGAGCAGCATCAAGGGCTTGTGAAGGACTTGAATGTGTAAAGTAAATGAGTCGTTTTCCCCCAGCTCAGAGCAAACATAACGATCTGATCTGAGGCCTGCAGCCTGGAAACACTTAGTGGTGTACTCATTTGTAAGAAGAAGAAAACTTCATGAGGGGGGAAAGGAGAAATCAATCACATTTTCCCTCATTTTCCTGCTCACATCACAATATTCAATCAAGCAACTGTTAATTTGGTTCCTCCAACAGGACGACTTCCCAATTTTTCTTCAGAGCTTAAATAATAAAACGCAGTACAAGAAATAGCTTTGGTATGCAAGGCAAGACAAAAGCAGGCATGGGCTTGTTTTAGATTTGATTGAAATAATGACCTTGAGTAAAAACACAAAGGTTACACTGCGTTATTGCACTGGCACCACCAAGGGGAGAATTTGTTGGGGTTAAAAAAGTTTATACAAGCAGTCAATCACAGTGAATTGCTGACAGTTTAGCATCCACATTAATATCAAATAAATGACGTAGTAAAGTGACGTCACTTTACTACATCCTCATCACAGTAATGATGAGGATGTAAGTGAGGACTTATTTTATTTTCTTTTTTTACCACCATTTGGTACCACTCATTACCAGTTGGTGGCGGTAATGCTCCATTAAGCTATTCGCCAACTGGCATTGAACAAAAAAGTAGAAGAAAAACCAATTACAGTTCCTAGAAGACAGCTTAACCTATACTTTTGACTTCTAAACATGGAGCGTAATGTGGAATTCAATCAATTTTGGTCTCATCTGATCAGTAGTGGACTGCCGTCTCCAGATGTGGCTAATTCCAGGTCTTTCTGAAGCTCTTCACAAATAGTCATTGGCTCTTGGACAACTTAGTAGTTTAAAAAGTGTTCTGTAACCAGTGTAATGACTGTTTAGGTTGCAAAGGTTTTGAGAGAACTCATTATTTTTGCCAATTATGAGAAGTTTCTTGTGCGACATTGTGGTAATCAGACCCAGGGGTCATGACTGCTTTCTAATTACGGATAGATTTCAACTGGTGTCATGGCATTCCTTGCACCCTTGTAATCCTGTTTCTTCACATGCTCAATACATTTTCCCAGTGGAGTTTTTCCCACATCAACTGCACCTTTAGAAATACACTTACTTGGAAATTTGGTGATTTGTTCGCTGATTAACATTTGTTATTTTGGTTTTAGAATTTAGCACAAACTTGAGCTAAATTCTACAATAAATATAAAAAAAATGTAGTAGTACTTTTCAAGTAAACATGGAGAGTTTTGTTCCTTTTTGCCATTCTGTTCTTCAACGTATCAATGAGATTCCAAATTGCGGTTTTAAAAACAGTCATTTCTCAATAGGATTGACAGACCTTATTTCTAGTTTTCTCTAGTTTTGCTTTTCATGGCTGGACAGGCTGTGTTTAGCTCAGTGCAGTCTTGTTTTTATTTAACTTTTAACTACAACTGTATAATTTCTATTTTTTGTATTTTTAGTATTGCCATTGTATACATGTGTGTTTCCATTTGATAGAATGGCATCACTATTGGAAAGTATTCTATTCCAGTGATGGCCCATGCTTGGCTTTTCAGTGTGACATGTTTCTTGCAAATGTTGAGTCATGTTTCTGCCCATCTGTTGTTCTAGCATTGTATTATCACATAAATTCTCAATTAAAAGCTACTTTCTTTGTCACAAATATATATTTTTTTCTTTAGATGAATTATATCAGTGTCACTTCAAAATCATGGAACAGTTCCCAGAATCTGCTTTGTGTGCAGACTGACCTCTCTTTAGTTATTGATTTGCGTAGCATAGGGCTGTCTGCTGCTGTGTCCTCACATCTCCCCAGCTCAGCAGTGCGGGACACACATGAGATGCTCTTCTCTGTCCTTGAACTGCTTCTTTGCCTAGTTTGCTCACAACCGACTGCACTCGTTTTTTTTTGTTTTTTATTCCTGTATTCTGAAGATTTGTGTTTGTCCTGCAAGTTTCCCTTTTTGCAGCTGTTCCACTTTAATTGCAATTGCCGATAATTGCCAACAAGCTGTAGCCACACAGGCTGTCTGGTGCCTTTTGAGAGGAATTTTTCAAAATCACTTTCTATTGATTCAATTGAAAACTATTTTTTTTTATATAGGAAATGTTTCCTGTGAAATGTGTTACAGTTGTTCAATGAGGGTCTTAAAACTGCAAAGCAATCCTGCATTTTGTACTCAGGCTGGTGTTTGTTTTAGAGCAAGCCTCCAAACCGTTTCCTCTATTTAATTCTAGGAAAAACACATTTCAATAAACTTCAAGGTTTTTAAACATGCTTTACAAGCTATTATGTTGAGCTGTATTTTATCTACTTTTAGCCTGACGTTTGAATGAAAAAAAGGAAATATGTTTATTTACTATGAAGTAAACAAAATTAATTATCGTTGTTATATGCAGTTCTATATCCTGCATACTGAGGTGCTGAATCTCCATTTGTCAAATTTATGAGTAGCTCATAAATCGCTGTCCACACACTTATGGTACTGAAAGCACTCCAAATACTCTGAGAAACTTCAACCTTGATATATTACAGTATTAAATGCACCGTCAGCATCCTTTGCTTTGAAATTTTGTTCATGCAAAGAAGGAGATGAAATGAAGAAATGAAGAACTACCTCAGACTTCTTATTTTTTTAGACAGGAAGTATCTCTCAGTGAGCAGGGTAATCTCAGATGGTTTATTGCTGCCACTGCCAACAAACACGTCACTTGGTACAAACAGATGATTCCGGGAGGCTGCATAGCCGACATCAGCAGCCTGCACGTGATTCAGCAGCGGCTTCAAACACAGCTTACAGGAGATGGGAGGGGGGAGCGAAAGCACAAACTATCAGGCCACTGTAACAGGATGTACTTACTGCCCGGCACTGGGCTGCTCCAAATATATAATCCCTCTCCTGTCAGGCACGCATTGCTGCTCTGACAATAGTCCAGTGTTATCCACTGTACTGCGATTGGAGATGCTGGAAATTAAATTTTACTGAGGGTCTTCTCTGTTGTTTTCATAAGCATCTGCGGTATCTATTCATTGTAGATGCAAGTATGACAGGCAAGGTTTACTGTGGAGCTCCAGAGTTTACACTCACTCACAACCGACCTATGACTCTGGACTTAATGTTTTTTATTTTCTCCAAACATGTCTCGTTCTTAGTAGGAGGAAACAGTACTTAAGTGTTCTTGTAACATCCATCTATGTGTGATACCATTTAACATTGTTACAAAACCCAATCAATCCCGATTGTGGGATTTTAAACACTGACTGGTGAATGATAATAAAAACACCACAGTCCAGGTCGCGTGCCCACCTACCTGATGGCGAGCAGCTCGTGCAGTAGGTAGGCTGCAGCAGCCAGCAGGGCCCCCCCGGTGATGTAGAGGGTCTTCTTCCACCAGGACTCCGAGCCCAGAGCCGACATGATGCCGCCGTAGTCCTGCAGGGGAAAGGCGATGATGTAGCCATACAAAGACTGCTGCTGCTCGGAGCCGCACAGCCCGAGCGGCAGGCTATGATTCCGCCCCAGTTCCACCACGCACGGCCGGGAGGAGGCGAAGCCAGCAGCCCAGTGCATCCTCCCACCTTCGGTTACAACCACCCGGCTTCCTGCCCGCTGCGGTCCCCGTTCGGCTTCATCCAAGCGCCCAGCGGGTTACCCTACGGCATGGCGGCGGCGGGACTGCTAGCTATTCATCCAGAAAGCTGTCTGGAGTAAACATTGCCGCTTCTTTTTCCTAGGAAGATGCTCAGCGCCCCGCTCACCTCCCTCTGCGGCTCCTACAAAGCATTGTTACGCATACTGCAAAAACAGCAGCGCTACTTCCGGTTGTATTTTTCTAAATAATGGCCACGGCTAAGGTTAGTTGAGGGTTTCACAATGTTCCGATCTACTAATATTCCTTTCATTAAATATGCAGGATAGTCAAAAAAAAAATAAATAAATAAATAAATAAATCTAATGAAGGCGCGTGATGACGCAGGGCTAAAGCGCGCGACCCATGTACGGAGGCCGTAGTCCTCAACGCCACATTCACAGGTTCGAATCCCGGCCGGTTGACGAATGTCTTCCCCAAGTCTCACAACTCACTTTCCTGTCGACTCATTGTCAAATTACTATCCTGAAAACCTAAGACATAATAACAATAGACCAGCGCAGCGTGAAGGGCCTTATGGTGCGTTCACACCAAACGCCTTTTGTGCGCCAGGAGGGTCTGATTTGCACTCAAAGTTGATGTGGATTCGCGTCGTTGCGGCGCGTTTCGAGTGTCTAGCGATTTGAACCGGACGCGCCTGACGCTGAAAATGCGTTTGGTGTGAACGCACCAAAAGTACAGTGTTTTAGATGCGTGTAACGCGCTTGGCGTGAACGCGCCATTTCTTAACAGCTGGCTATTTCACGCTCCAAAATATCATAAAAGTAATCACGGTATAAAAGTAATTTCTTTTACTTTGTAACAACATAGTGACATCATTTCCGCTGTGGAGGTGTTAAATTGTGTCACCTTGATGCAGCTTTCCTATTGTCTGACGGGGTCACCCCGCCCTGACGAGCCTCCAGCAGCATCCCAGTGAAAACACGGGCTCCTTGTAATAAACGTACGTCACATTGAAAGAACTTCCCAATAACATAAAAGTAACCGATAAAAACGCTAATAAAGCATAATTTACTTACATTTACGAAATTGATCAACTTAAATGCTATAGTGTTGCCTTTTGTAACACTGTTTTTAAACATGCTCAAATGAGAATAAAGTACAGGAAGGCTGCTGTAACAAAAGTTAAAATATAAAGTAGGAGCAAATATCACTGGAAACTGACAAAGTTTTCCACTCACTCTGGAACAACCTCGAAAGTGAACGAGGACGGTCATATTGACGGCTTAATCCAGCAGGAGCAGCCGAGCTGGGAATTTGTCTGTTGGGCATGCCGAGGACAGGAGGACAGGAGGCAACTTCGAGGAAAACGACCCTGGAGCTTAATAGTTAGACGCCATACTCCAAAATGTCCCGCTGCTGTCCTCCGCCTGGTGTCTGCGTCCACGTCAAGGAGACCGACGAAACGGGTGAACTAATTGTAGACCTTTAATCTTTAAGGCGTTTAGCGCTGCTATGGCTACTGTGCAGTCGCGCGCCTTCTGGGAACGTGCACATTAACAGCGCGAGCTTTTGTTATTCTTCACAGCTGGGGGTTTAGACAGCGAAAAAAACAGTTAGCCTTGTGGGCTCATTAATATGATATAGAATAAGTGATATTTCTTATTAACAGGTAGTCACTGTTATGTCCTTGGAGTCATTAGAACGTTAGTCAATGTTGGGAATAAGTCAAACAGGACCTGTTCTCTGCTGCGGGGACATTCTGTGTTACATAATATCTCCATAGAAAACCCATTATAATCCCAGAGGAAGCGACCGCCTCCCCTCTGAATGGGCTTAGAAGCTAAATATGGAAACTGGGTAGCCATGTTTATATTAGCAGACAAAAATAAAAATAATTCCAAGATGTATAACAGTGAAAAGGTACATTTTAATAGAGGAAGATGCATTTTGAGAAACATTCACTGGTGCAGAATGGCGTATGATGAAAATAACGATATGCTCTGACACAGAAGTCTTAGAATTACTCCAAGGCAAGCTTCTTTCCATATATCAACCACATTAACATTCTGACTAAATCTCATGTCTTAATGACTAGTGCACACAGGTCATTCTATACCAAGTCTGTCTTTAATCCTTGAATAATCTCAGTCTCTAATTGGTGTTTCACAGCTGACCCTAGGGACACCAAGAGTCCAGCTACACACCTCAATCCCTGTTTTCTTTTCTTTTTTTTTCCAACAAAGTGGTTCAGCTGTGTGCAGTTTCATCGTGGCCCCCCCAGGGGAGTGCTGCCATCCTCAGCTTCATCATCCTGCTTGACAGCATGGAGGGCATAGTTGATTTCAGTGTTGCTTGTCCAGCTCCAGGCTCCAGAGATCGGGTTGTACAGCATTCCTTGGACAGACTGCACCAAGAAACCATCTGAGAAGGGAGAGGAAGGCAAAAGAGACAAACCTTTACCGTACAAAGTAATAGGAATAAAATATTTGGGTAACATGCAGACAAGTAGTTAACATCTGTATGGGATCTTAGTCGGTACTTTTCCCTCTTTTTTTTTTGTACATTTGAGACTCACTGGACTCCAGGAGGCGCTCCAGCTCCACGGGGCTGACGAACTTCTCCCAGTCGTGTGTCCCTCTGGGAACGATGTGCAGCAGCTGCTCGGCAACGACGATGGCCAGCGCATACGACAGGTTGGTTTTATTTAGAGTGGTGATGAAGAGTGAGCCTCCGGGCTGCACAGAGAAGAGGACCTCACGGGCTTAGATCAGAAAATTCTGACGTTTCTGGATTGTAATGCACCAAAACATAGAGGCGTAATAAGCTACTGTATTTTCTGCCACACATTGAGACACGTCTGATTCATTCCGCCAGAGAAAGTGAAACTTTCTGCAGGTAACGGGAAAGATTACTAGAGTATAGCAAATGCTTGATTTGGAAAATGCTGCCACGTTTTTTGACATTTCAAAGTTAATGTAAATACCTACATAATACATACACAAAGACATATTTTTTAAAATTTTATTTTACAGTTTAAAATCAGATTAATCATTTCAGTCCTAATCTGAAATGATTAGGACTGAAATGATTAATCTGATTAGTCGTTTATTGAAATCATAATCAACTACTTTAGTAATCGATTAATCGTTAACTAGAGTATAGACTCTTCCTTTGCTCCAAACAAGCGTGCATTAAAGGAATTCTATTTTCTTGCATTGTAGGCAATAAAATGTTTATTATATTATTTTTTAAAAATATTTGTTTATTGTATTGTTATTGCATTTTTAGTATTGTAGAAAATAAGCTGAAATGACAAATGTGAAGAATGTGGCAAACTTTTAAGATTCGATTAATCGTCACAATAATTGGTGGAATAATCGATTACTAATATAGCGATAATATAATCGCTAGCTGCAGCTCTATCTGAGATAAGAAGTCAACAGCGGTACCATATGCACACCGTGGGCGCTCAGGCGAACGTGTGTTACCATAGCGATGTAAACGGCTAGAGAAGTAAAACGACACAAACGCATAGAGACGACGCACCTTCAGAACGCGACTGCAGCAGATGGCGAAAGTGTCCAAGTCGGCCAGATGCTCCACCACTTCAGACGCCACGACGGCGTCGAACTGGGTGACCCCCTGCTCTGGCTGCTGCAGCTGCTGCGCCTCCCCTCCGCCGGCGAGCTCCTCCAGGGTGCAGGCCCGGTAGGACACCTGGTCGCGGAGGTCCGGGTCGTGAGCCGCGTGCAGCTGGGCGATGCGGACGCCGTCTTCTACTGGATCTATACCCAATACGGTGGCTCCCAGGCGCCCCAGTGGCTGTAGAGGAGAGGGAGCGGTGGGGGAGAAAATAAAAACAAAAAAAAACATCAGTTGGAAGTTTCAAACCAAATGATTTTATTGAAGAAAAACATTATTATTACCAGAATTTGGCCTTGTGTTAACATTGTTCCAAAGATTTAGTCTTCTGATTCCTAAGAAACAACAGAGTTCATATAATAACTGCTGCCCCGTTTATGGGGTTAATATTAGCATTTTTTTTTTTGTGACAAAACACCACAAAATCTGGAAAGTATTCATCTTTTGGGCACCTTACACTGATGATTATGAATGTTATGTTGAAACAGAGCCAATTGTTTGCAAATTATAGGCAATGTGCTAAGAGAACAATTAGTTTTCTCAACTGTCACATTTGAGAATGTGTCAAATGGACACTTAGTAAGGCCTGTCATTATCAATTTTGTTGCACAATTGTAAACTGTAAACAAACCTGTTCCTCAAAAAATAAACAGTGATTGTCAGGATGGAAATTATTGAGCTAATTTTAGTTTATGTGATTAATTACGCAATTGCAACAGGTTTATGTTCAGTCAGTTATTAACCACAGAAAATGATTGCTATAGTGTGTAAAGCAAACGAGCAACAGATCACATATCTGTGTTTTCACCTTCCTTCTAAGCTTTGCAGCTTAAAACATATTTTTAAGGCTAAACAATATAGTTGCCTTAAAAATTGAACAGTGAGTGTGACAGGCAATGTTCTTACATTACACCAGGCCAGATAAACTCTTGGGAGTAAACAAAGAAACAGACTGATTCTGCATAGAAAAGTCACTTTTAGAGACTTTTAGCTGCTTCCACTCAGTCTGGGTTTGTAGGTTTTACATACTCTGACTCACTTATAATTAAGTAAATAGTCCACACCTCTGAGATTCCCCTGTTCAAAGTTGGAGTGATAATAATTACAATTGCCTCACGAATCTCAGTTACGGTCAGTGGTCATGATTTAACAATGAGAAAGGAGACTAAAGAAAAATAACAGCATTCAGGAGAGTTCCAAAGCAAAAACCACAGCTGACCAAAAAAAAAAACAAAAAAAAAAAACATCTCACATTTTCAGAACTTTTGAATAAAATATTCTGTTGAGAAAAAAGTGGAACCATGAATTCAGCTCTCTATTTTGGACAATCCTGTTATGTTAGGTGTTGACTACACTGTCCTCTTGTGGAGAGATGCAAATATTTGCCCAGGAGGCTCCATTCATTCACTCACCCTCCCCACGTCTGATCCACTCTGATGGGCAACGCAACCCGACACACAGTAAACATGTATGATCCTAACATGGCCTTATATGGGCGCGTTTGCGAGTCTCCATAAATATGACAGGATGTGCCCTACGGAGGCCTGATTTTGTCATCCCAGATCACACGACCGAGCTGGTTATGTCCTCCGTTCAGAACACAGCTGTCCACCCATCAGCAATAACAAACAGATAAACAACAGTGGACGACTGGCTGTCCAGTCCACCACACCGCGACCAGTCAGACCACAAGAGAGTAGAGCCGGGACGACACCGGAGTGCGTGTTTTCACATGCGGATTGGAGTCGGCTGCCACTGAAACGTGAATGAAAAGCTTCAATGCGACAGAGAAAAAAAAAGAAAAGAAACAGCAAAGTAGACAGATACTACAGAGCAGGATGTGTCTCGATGTCTCTGTGGTCACTGCGTTGCTCCCCCAAACAGAGAGGGGAGAAGAAGAAGAAGAAAAAAAAAAGAAAGATCTTCACCTCTGAGAGCAGGCCTCCGCCACAACCCACATCCAGGATTCTTAGTCCTGCCAGCGGTTGTCCGGGGTGACGCTCTCTCTGCGCATTCAACAGATTATCCCTGAAAAGATGGCAGAGCCGTCAAAAGTCTCACATTCAAATTTGCTGTAGACCAGAAAAGTTTTCTTTCAATCTGGATAAAAATGAGCACAAGCTGTCAATAAGTCAAGAAATTTAAGACTTTGTAAAATCTTTTTTTTTAATGCCATTTTGAATACGAGACAGAAAAAACTAAATCGAGGGAATAGCTGTGGGATGATGAAGCATTACAGAACAAAAGTAGAGTAAACAAATGTCCACCCAACTAGCGATAAATTTGCACTTGCCAATGATAGATGTAAAAAAAGCTATCTAGCTAGCAAGGATATTTTAGCAGCTAGTTAGTGGTAGCCTCAACCGCTTCGAGTCAGAGAATGCAATAAAGATGACTCTTTTGCATGACAGAAAACTACGAGATTAAATAGTCCTGCCATCCCAAAATGTAAGACCTCTGACTGACATATTTAACGCCAACTTCCTTTATTAAAAAAAAAAATGAATTTAAGACATCTTAAGGCCTTAATGTTAGCTACGTAAATTTAAGACTTTTTAAGGATGAGCGGAAACCCTGTAAGAAGCAGGAAACCCAAGTTTCAAAATAGTTTTTAGTTGTATTTCAAAGTGTAAAACCCAAATACAACTTAAGAACTGGAAGTCCGTGTACAAGTTCACTACACTTTTCTCATTTTGTTCCATGCGGTACTGGCAGACAGGGGATGAATACAAATGCACATCACACATTTTTCTTTTCATTCCACAATTATGTTGAGCTTCTACGCATACACATGTTTTTTAAAAAAGTCAGCAAAAAAACAAACAACTAACCAAACTGAAAGAGTGACAGACTCACCGTACAAAAGGCACCCTGAGGTCATTCATGGCATGAAGGGCAGCAAAGTCTCCCTCTTCATCCCACCACTTGTTGGCCAGCAGCTGGAACCTCTTCACCTCACCGGGGTCCACAGTGGTGTGGACGGCTGACCTAACGCTGTACATGGTTCAGTGGTCATCATCATGTCAAACAAAAACATATTAAATGTAGCTTTTGAGTTTCATTTTACAGCAGCGTGAACTCGATGCAGTTACTTCTCAATGCTGCATTCATCTGCATTTAGAAATATAGAACAGATTTTTTTTTTTACAGGAACAGTCTGCTGGGTTTCCTTATATATAAAGGTTTTAAAAACTAATTTGAATATTAAACTGAACTTGACTGCATTGTTTGGTAACTTGGATCAATTGGAGTAGGCTATATCTATGGTTTGATTGAATTGACTTTTTGTTAACTGGTTTGTGAATTGGCACCATGTAATTAAACTGAATTTAGTTAAGTAGAATATAATATGCCTTAAAAATATACTTTTTAAATTAACAAATAAATTTAGCTATTAATGAGGTTAATGCACCCTTTCCATTGGGAGGCAGGGAGAGAAAATGTATCTAACATTTCCTCACTCAGTCTATTTGTAATCAAGAGAATAAAAAAATTGAATTGTTTTTGGAAAATTCTATGTTATTTGGGATCATTTTAAGTAGATTTTTCATTGAAATTTTTAAACAATTAGCAAATGTATTAGCATTAGTTTATGACCTGTTGACCACTAAAACAGGCTGGTGAAAGGTGTCCTGAGTTTGGTACCCATACGGAGGACTGGCCGGGCAAAAAGCGGGGTGCGCACTGGTAATGTTAATATAATCCGATGGAAAAAAATCTTAATTGCCTAATAACAGTCATAATCAACTACAATTGTATTGCAGTGATTCTTGAGATAAGGGACAAAATGGTTTTAAAATTCTTCCACCAAAAATGTTATTTATTCCTGAAGTTATGTATTCATACATGACAAATAATGTTTTGGGAATGTAAATATGTTAAGGTGCAGGCTCCCAGCTGCAGCATTTTCTTTTAAATTACATTTTTACTGGATCTGACTGAGAAATTTGTCAACACCATCAGACAAAAATAAATTGGTATAAAATTATTGTTTAATGAACTTATGACTGATATTTTTACTCTCTGTGGTGTCTTAATTATTTTAATTATGTCCATGTTTTTTAAATTAATCATACCACAATTTAAACATTTATTTAGTCTGTATTTAATTACTCCAGTTCAATTGATACAAAAAACAATTTTGAAAGTAATCACCACAATGAACAGTGTCATTTATTAGTAAAAAACACATATGCACCAAATACATGAATTCAGACATTTCACAAACAAATGCCTATCAAGAAACAAAATAAATGTTATTTTAAACAAAATGCAACATAAACTACATCTGACAGAGTTGACGGCACATGACGGTGTTGACACAAAACTGATGGTGGTGACAAACTAGTAAGTAAAAAGAAAACACTGAACTTGAAATGACATTTAAGAAGAATTAAATGCTGAAATGTTGTAGAATGTGAAGATATGAAGAAAAAATGTGAAATAACCATATTTAGATTTCAAGGAACATCTAAATTTTTGAGAATGTACCTTTGTCACTGAAGTCATCAACCAGGACGATTTTCAATCAAAATGTAAAAGATGAATACAAACAAAAATATACACGACAGAACTTTTTGAAATATATTGTGAACTAATTCATATCTTTCTAAATCGCTTAAAAGTCAGAATATTTAATCCCCAGGCAATAGACGTGTCACATATTCTCCTTCAATAAAATCCATAACAGCTGGTGAAATGCGGTATACACCCCTGGTGCTGCTTGTGCGGACTGGTGAGGATGGTTTTCTCAGCCTAACTAGGACATCCGAAAATGGCACAAAGCAGATATCCCGACGACCTTGTTTTTGCTTGAAGCTAAGAGTTGGTCCATGAGGATGAAAAAATTCCACTTGTACATCTTCGTGCTCTTTGTCAATTTGTAAGGCTTTAGCCAGCCACCATTTTCCATCATACATCACAACAAGCCAGTCTTCACTTTGGACATCACAAGGATCTATCAGGGTTGTTGTTCCTTTAGGTGTCTTGCTCGGCTCCTTCTCCATTTCCTCCATCAGCATTTCCAGAGGATTTTGAACTTTAGCAGTGGTTGAACTTTCATGGACATCTGGGTCCTGTGTTGTGTTGCCAAAAGAGTGAATGGTGGGACTGAAGCACTTGCAAATCTGTGGCTCTCCGCAAAAACATGAAAGGAACCTACAATGGATGACATTCCCCTGAGCTAGCACTTGGTGAATGTTTCTTGTTCCTGGAATTGATTTCAGGGTTTGCAGGAGGAGAGAGTCATAAGACTGAAAATCTTCATTTGTCACAAATTGCAGCTTGACACCACTTAAGCTGTTGGACACCTTGTCAAAGAATAATTTGCCATCTATGATATCCTGACCTCTCAGCACAATACTGTCAGCACATCTCTTCACCGTCGCCCCAATGCCATCTGGAGCGCCTTTGCCATGTGATGTTGGGAAGAAATTCCATGTAGCTTTCTCAAATCCCAGACGTTGCGGGACAACACAGAGGAGAAAGAAGTTCTTCTTATTTTTATATTGTTTGCTTGGACCATCAGACCAAAAGTGGATAGTGTTTATAGCCGGATATCTGATGTGAATATCTGTGAGGATTTGATCCATATAGGTCCATATGGCTGCAGCATCCTGACGCTTTGACTCCGAGATTGTGCAGAATCCTGCTTTTTGTTGCCCAGTGTAGAACATGCCTGTGTGAAGTGTGATCTGCGGGAGATTTTGTCCATAGTGACAGGATTGTACTTCCCTTTCCCCTGCTGCCTGCTGCCTAGTGCTCCTTGGTTCTTCAAAATTTAAATCTACAGGACTCTGCGGTGGGGTATCTACACTTTTCTGGCCTTCCTTTGCTCTGTTTCTGCGTTCTCTTGCCTCCTTTTGTTTTTGCTTCCAAAGTCTTCTCTTACGTCTCTTATCTCTTTCACCCAGATTATTGATATGTTTTATTTTTCCCTCTTCCACTCTCTGTCTCCATCTTTTCCTTTCCTTTCTTAAAAACTCTTCCTTCAGCTCAGGCTGGCTATTTATTTTTTCTCTCCTTCTTTTCTGATACTCCCTGTTCCTTCTCTTGCGCTCCTCCACTGACAGCTTTTCTCTGGCCATTGTAGCCTGAAATATAGGCAATTATCATCAGTACACTGCTTGTCATGGGATAAACATACCCTTCCCTTACAAAATAAACTACATCTTATTAATTTTAAAGGACTAATAAAATTGTATTAAATTTAAACCATTAAACTTTACACGTTGCTGAAAATAATCAGAAACATTTTTAAAAAGAAATACATGATGAATGTGAAGTGCTGTCAATTATGTAAAATACAGTAAAATGAATTAACTGCACACTTAAGTGACATTTGTCAACACCATCACTAAGAGAGTCAACACCGTCAGTTAAAAAATCTGATGGAGTTGACATCTGACGGAGTTGACAAAACGCCATGCTAACTTCATTTATATGATGATATTCTGAAGGAGGCCATATTGTAGCTCATCAGTTCTTTTAAATCCTTAAAATATACTAAAATTAAGCATTTATTTAACAAAATTTCATCAAAATTTTGAAAAATGTTACTTATGGTGTTGACACTTTATGGTTGTGACAAACAACTTAGGAATAAAAAAGAAGAAAAAACAAAAGAATAATATAAGCTTACCAGAGCTGCTTATCCCCCCAAGCACAGGAAGAGAAAGGAAGTGGTCATGGGGTCCTCAGAATTTCTGGTGCCCTTCAATAATGCCTGATTTTTTTCACATTCTTTCTATGTCTGACGGTGTTGACAAAAACTGAGGACACAATTTCAATTGAATTTGAAAATACATTAAATGACTTTTAATTGCATTCATTGATAGTTATGAAGTTAGTTGTTTGAATACTTATAAAATAATATATTATGACAACTAAATATAATTATTTTAGTTCTTTTAAACTATGATAATGTATTGAGTTCTACACCAGGACAAGGGCTTTTACAGACACCATTCACCTACTACAATGTTTAAAATAAAAAAATATTCAGCAAACACCAGGAAAACATACATTGTTGTGCTCAGATGACCCAGGTTAGTTTAGTCAGATATTTAAAAAATATATATTTGGTGTATATTTTATTCAAATTTTGTACTTTATCCATGGGACCTGTTTTGTCCCTATTCTCAAGAATCACTGATTGGCTAAATTGCTACATATACAACCAGCTTCGGCTTTTTGTTAGGATAACCAAAAATCATCGGAAAGCTCACTGGACGTCATTGTTTTTCACGCGGACGCCGCACACCAGAGGCTCAGGTGGTCATCAAACCTCCCAGCCTCGGCTGGCTCGGTTCTGGTCAGTACCCGGTCTGGTGCATCCCTGCACAGGCGCTCCTCTGCTGCCGCAGTGTCCGCTGCTTACACACCGCAGCCCAGCTGAATCCGCTCCTAGCCGCCGCTCTCTGGAAGGCACCGCGGGCGGAGGTCGCTTCAAGGCCCTTCAACCCGAACATGAGACTTGTGCCAAACTTGTTGCAGTACATCTCCCTGCAGTCGTCAGCTGTGCAACACCTTCTTGTTTGTTTCCTTCTTCTTCTTCTACTACTACCAGGTTTTAATGGCCTCGCGGTTGGCAAACCGCACCACGGTGCGTTATCGCCACCAACTTGCAAGGAGCGCGAAATAAGATAACATAAAAATATAATTTACAACCCTCTTCTGAATTTTTAAACAACAATCTTCCTTTCTTATCTTCAAATTGTTTCTGGCATTTTTCTTTAATTTTCCTTTGAATAAGGCTTTTTTTCTTCTTTGGCTGTCTGGTCGGAGCTGTGGGCGTCAACACGTCTCTACCGCCACCTTCTGGATGTGATAGTCACCCAGGTTGGTATATTTTACAGTTTTACAGATTTTCTTCATGTTTTCCATTTTGAGTAAGTTTTATTAGGTTGTAAAGTACCTTTTGCTCTCAGAGTGGACACCTTTACTATTGTGAACTGCCATTTAATAACGCCAGTTCAGAAATTCCCATGTATTTTTTTTATAATTGAAATGCATAATACAGTAATGCAGTGTTGTACAAACATGACAAAAACTTGGAATTGATTTTGTTCTAACACACTTCACATTATAACCTAATATGGTCTTATTTTTCTTTTGGTGTTACAATTCAACACAAATATTTTCTATATCTTTTTGAAACCTGTCATAATTAGTTATTGAACAGTCATGTTCCCGTTTTGGCTGGGAAACTATCGTATTTAACCCTTTTCCTCTCTGTTCCCGTATTATAACAATAGCTGCCACCTCTCCGGCGGTAGTTTTGGGGGTCAACTGATGAGTAATCCCTGGAATCTTGGTTCACATCCCCAGGCCAGCTGATTTGCTCTTGAGCGAATTTGAATCTTTTCTCAAAGACAGCGTGGCTTCGTATTGGCTTCTTCTAATTGCCGATCACTGGATGAGTCTTCACCATGTCAGTGACTTTTCATCAATCCAATTGAAACTGTTGTATGTTTCTCTGGTCTCGACTTGAAACGTGGCTGAGATTTTAAGATGACAAGCTAGCATATTTAGTCTTGTGCACATTTTCGATTCTCTAACCCAACTATTTTAAATCCAAGGTACACCGGTCTTCTGAAATGAACTCTGCAGTTACTTTGAGTACACATTTTCCAATTTCAAAGGATCTGCAAATACATTTAAGAGCTTATTTTCATTTAAACCTCAAAACAGGACTAACTTTTCACAATCCACAAACTGGCTTTGTAAGACAAGGCAAGTGGCTTGTTTTTTCTCATCTGCTTGTTCACGAATGGGGGAAGAAGGGAGCGGGAGATCGACAGACGGATTGGCGCAGCGTCTGCTGTCAAGCGGGCGCTGTACCGGTCCGTCGTGGTGAAGTGAGAGCTGAGCCAAAAAGCGAAGCTCTCGATTTACCGGTCGATCTACGTTCCCACCCTCATCTATGGTCATGAGCTTTGGGTCATGACCGAAAGAACGAGATCGCGGATACAAGCGGCCGAAATGGGTTTTCTCCGTAGGGTGGCTGGGCTCTCCCTTAGAGATAGGGTGAGAAGCTCAGTCATCCGGGAGGGACTCAGAGTAGAGCCGCTGCTCCTTCACATCGAGAGGAGCCAGTTGAGGTGGCTCGGGCATCTGGTCAGGATGCCTCCTGGACGCCTCCCTGGTGAGGTGTTCCGGGCACGTCCCACCGGGAGGAGGCCCCGGGGAAGACCCAGGACACGCTGGAGGGACTATGTCTCTCGGCTGGCCTGGGAACGCCTCGGGATTCCCCCGGAGGAGCTGGAAGAAGTGGCTGGGGAGAGGGAAGTCTGGGCCTCCCTTCTGAAGCTGCTACCCCCGCGACCCGACCTCGGATAAGCGGAAGAAGATGGATGGATGGATGGATGCTAAAGCTAAATTACATGGACAAAGCCCACTACCCAATCCCATTTCTAATAAATCTTCATCTTCTGATTCGTTACAGCAATGACAATAGCAGCATTTGAAATTACATGAGACAAAACAAGGAAGATAACGGCTTTATTGGACATCGTACAACAACGTGAGAAGGGAAGGAAATGTTCATATTATGTTTTAAAACGGCACAACTTCAGATTTTAGTGCGACTAAACTCTGCATAATGAAATCTAGCATTCAAAATGTATTGTTTATCAGTCACACTTTAAAAATTACAGCATATTTACAATAAAAGAAATGTATGAGGGGGGTGTTCACCTACACAACTGCCTCTATAATGAGACAAGCCTGCTCAACTCATGGAATTTTAAGCGGGTAAATGCACAGATCCAGATGTCGACTGTGCTCCTCAGCGTTTGCTTCGATGGGATGGGGATGCAGACCTGGAAGAGAGGCGGATGGCGCGACATTAATGATATATTTAGCGCTCAAAGCATACGCTACAACATGCAAAGATAAATTCTGCTTCCCAGCCATCATAGCAAAGAGACTAATGTCCTATAGGTCTCTACGTAGGAAGCTACCATGAAGACAGTGCAACGCAACAAACAGTTTTACATTTTAGTACGAAGATCCTCAAAGGCAAAAATGACCCAAGGTGTACTGAACATATGGCATAGAAAACCGTCATAAGCCCTGTACTGTATAACACTTGATTTTACACAGTTGAGCACTTTGCGGCAACGACAGTCAAAATTTCTCTGAAAATACAAATTCAAGTGAGACACACAACAAACAGAGTAAGTAGAGGGAATAAAAAACGAATACTACCTTGATCGTGACTTAGACTTGTGTTTGCGGCTTGCCTTCTTACCAGACTTGTGAGATTTTTCCACCGACCTTGACCGGCTACGTTTGGATTTCTTAGATTTCTTTTCCTTGCTAACTTCGAGGCTGGGGGATCTACTCGAGTCGGAGTCTGAGCGCTTCTTGCTAGCTTTGCTGGAGCCCTTCTTAGACGATTTGCTATCTTGCCGAGAGCGCTTGTCGCTCTGGGAGTCTGTCAAAGAGTCACTCTCTTTCCTTTTCTTTGCCTTGTCGTTCTCCTCTGTAACGGAGCTTCCTTTTTCCTTCTCCTTTTCTTTAGATTTAGGCTTCTCTTTCTTTTTGTCTGAATCTTTTTCTCTGTCTCTATCTTTCTTTTTCTTATCTTTTTCATGGCTTCGACTTCTGTCTCTCCTCCTCTCCCTGTCCCTGCTGGAGACCTTTTGTTTGTGTTTGCTGCTCCGACTGTGACTGCTGTCCCTGCGCTCCCGGCTCCTCTTCCTGTCCTTGTCCCTAGTTCTGTCTCTGCTGCGACTGCGGCTGTCTCTGCCCCTACCCCTGCCTCTGTCCCCGTCTCGCTCCCTGGACCGGGACCTACTCCTGCGGCTCCTGTTCTCTCTGGAAGCGCTGCGCTCCCTCTTGTGGCGACCTAAGCGCTCTGCGCTGCTCCTCCTCCTGTCCCTGGCCTTCTCGCTGCGGTGCCTGTGGGAGCTGTGGCTGCGGCTGCGCCGCCGGGCTTTGCGGGACGAAGAGCGACTACGCCGCCTCTTCCTTTGCGGGGACAAAGACCGAGAGGAGCTACGGGAAGATGCAGAGGAAGACGAGGACGTGGAGGAGGAGCGGGAGCTGCTGCGGCTGGAGGTGGAGCGGGAGCTGCTGCTGTGACCGTTGGCTGGGGAGTCGCTGCCGCCTCGCCTCGATTGTTCCTTCCCTCGGCCTGAGTGCTTGCCCTCATCACTACGGGACCCGCGCCTGTCTACCACAGACTCTGGCTCCTTCTCGTTTACTTCCTGTTTGTGTGCATTTTCTAACTGACCCTCATTGTATTCCCCCTTTTCTCTGCTCAATCTCTCCTTTGCCATCTCGTCTGGAAAACACACAAAGAAAGATTAAAAACAAATGTAAGAACCTTAGTTTTATATAAAGTTGTAGTAACTGGTTCTCACTTTGTATAATTGAAGTTTTTTCATTAAAGATGCAGTATGTAACTTTTGTAAAAATATGTTGTTGTTTTTTTACATGTTTCTTAAAACTATCACAAGAGCTTGATTGACAGCACTAAGACCCTCCTCCTGGCTCTGATTGTTTGTTTCTAACCAAATTGCATTTCTGTAGTTAGCACAGGAAGCAATGGGGGAAGACAGAGTAGCTACATTTTTTTCAGATTATCTGTCATTCTAGTGTCATGACATAATTACAGTTTTAACAAATATGTAAAAAACACATTTTTATAAATGTTACCTGCTAAAGCTTTAATTCCTTTTCATGTAAACGTTTACTTCTATATCAAATTAAGATAACAAAGGACATAAGGAAAGGAAGAAAAAAAGAAACCAAGGAAACAATGAAAGAAACAATACACAGTGGAGGAAGGAGATAGTTAATCAAAGGAAAACAAAAGTAAGGACATGAAGTAAGGAAGAATCATATTTAGTCAAAGAGAGGGGATTACAAATATCTTTACATACGTTTCCAGGCATGGAAAACACCAAAATGAAATTCCACACTTTTAGACTAAATAAGTCTAGTCTAAATAAGTCAATACAGACTTATTTAGACTGTATTGGAACTGTATTTTTTATAAAATGTTTCACACTACATCTACAGCTGTAAAGCAGACTCTATTTTTTAAGGAAGCTGAGATCCTTCAATGTGTGCAGCAAGATGTTGGAAACCTTTTATCACAGTGTTGTTGCCGGCGCCATCTTCTTTGCTGCTGTGTGTTGGGGAAGCAGCATCAGAGCCAGCGACTCTAATAGACTAGACAAAATCATCAGGAAAGCTGGCTCTGTACTGGGACTAAGGCTGGAGTCCCTGGAAACTGTGGTGGAGAGGAGGACACTGAAGAAGGTTCTGTCTGTTATGGACAATAAACAGCACCCTCTCCTCCACATAGTGGACAGACAGCGGAGCACCTTCTCACATAGGCTGCTCCAGCTCCGCTGTCGTAGGGACAGATACAGGAAATCCTTCCTGCCACATGCCATCTCACTGTACAATAACAGCTAAATCATTGTTCTGCACTAATCAGTCCAATTTTGCACAACTGCACTGTGGCACACTTGCTGTACATATATTTACATATAGCTACATAATGTATCTGCATTTTTGAATCTTTGCAAGGACTGCTCTAAGCTGCTTTTTATATTGACAGCATGTTATATTTTATTTTATTTTTTATCTTGTCTACAATTGCTACTCAGTGGTGGATGTTGTGTGTCTTGTCTCTATGCTGCTGTAACTGCGAAGTAATTTCCCTGCTGGGATGAATAAAGTAATTCTATTCTATTCTATTTTAAAATGTCTAAAATAGCATTAGTCTTATATGACATGTCGTTTATGGGATCAGATTGTAAATGTAGTGTATATCTAAGAAAGAAGAGGTTAGACAGTCATAAAAATAACTATCGTACTTCTATGTATATAATTTTACACTTTGGAAACTTTTTCTCCTTGTTTTGATGTGAAACACAGAAAAAAAAACCTCAATGCCTTTTAAGTGCTTAAAAAAAAAAGCTAACTTGAGACTCACCACGTGCAATCAGAGCTTCTTGTGCCAGTTTTTCCTGCAATTCCTGCTCTTTACGGCGGAAGGCGTCCTGCTTCGCTCGGATGCGGTGGTGCAGTTCTTCCTCGTCTGTCTCCGAAGAGTCAGACCCTCGAGCGCTGCGAGCGTCGTCGTCCTCGCTTTCATCTGAGCCGTAGTCACCGATCCCGCCTGCCACAACAGAGCCCCCCCCAGACCGTTCAATCGTTGGAAGGAAAACGAGACGCATTCTCATACAATTAGGTTCCAAATAATGAAACAGACTCAAACACAGGAACCCCCATGAAAGGCACTTAATCCTATGTAAATCTGCAGTTATCACTGACAAATCTAAAAAAAAAAAAAAAAAGAAAAGAGCATGCTTTTGTGAAACTAAACAGAAAACGTGTCTTGAATGACCTTAAAAAACTAATATATTTTGCCGTCATGTCTTAAAATTCTTATTGTTTTGCCCGATATGACTCCAAACCATGATTTCTAAGCATTTCTCGTTTCCCGTTCCCCCCCGCACCCACCCACCCACCCATCCACCCTCCCAGCGACAGAAAAAGGGATACTCACTGAGACCGGTCAGAGAAGCCAGTGCACTTGACTGTGCCAGCTGTTTTGCAGGAGCTTTGATTCACATCAACAACAGGAACAACATGTTAAAACACAAACTGCCATTGTCTCTTAACGGAAGAGAGTTGCTAGAGAAGGGGCCACAGATTTAGCACTAGTCACAAGAGCTGCCGTTGGTAACAAGAGATTAAAGCAAAAATGAAAATATACACAAAAAAAAAGAAAAATAGAGAAAAAAAGAGAGGGTTAACAACAAACTTCAAGTCAAACAGGGTAAGAAACCAATCTGTACTAATGCAGTAACTTCAATAAACCATGTCACTTGCTCCCCCTAGAGGTGAATTCAGTGACTACAGACGCTTGTTTTTTTCCAGTTCATTTTAGATTTTTTTAGCTAATTTATCAGAGGCATGCTCTCTCTCCATCTGGTGCATTAGCAGAGAATGGTTTAAAAAAATGCATATCAGATAAACTCCATATGATGCTCAATCAACTTTCTTACATGTGACTAGATTATAAACATTATTATGCACATCATTTATCTGCAGACTTATTGGTGAAAAGCAACTGGTGATGATATGGTGAGGGAAAGGGGCAAGCAGACCTCGAGTGGCTTTTCTGTGGGTATCCCTGGCAACGTGCATGATCTCCTCGTTGGTGACCGTGAGGAGGATCTCAGTCAGGAGAGTTTTAGTGATGCCCATCTGTAGGAGAGATGTAAACAAACGGGTTCATGTTTGACATGGCTGCAGCCGGCTGTTTGTGACGTTGGGATGATGTGACGGAGGAACCGACCAGCAGCTCCTCCTTTAACTCGTCGGTTAGTTCTGGTTCGCTGTCCTCCACCGATGGAGACGGGCTGCGGGCGGTAAACTCTCGCTTCACGGTCATCTTCTCTTCGCTCTCGTGCTCGTCGTTGCCCTCGTCGTCGCTGTCCTGATTTCAAAGGTAAGCAGGAATTAGGAGTTGATACTACTTGATGGCAAAAAGAAAATAACCCAGAAAGTGTCCAGCATCAAGATCCAAAAAGATTCTTACAAATTTGCTCTTGCGGGGCAAACGGGGCCCATCCCCTTCCATGCTGACTTCATGTTCTTTCCTGTTGTCCTTTTTCATTTCGGCGCGCTCCTTCTCCATCCGCTCTCGCTCCAGCTTCTTCTGCTTCTCCCTGTCCATCTTCTCCAGACCCTCTCGGATCCATGCTGGCAGCGTGCGACGCTTTATGGCGTCTGAAGAAAATCAACATCGACGATGCAAGTGTTTAATTTGTCAGGAACTATCACCGAATAATCACATTACTGTCTACAACATGACATTTTCTTTTAGCTTGTTGACTTTTCAGTGCAGAACAAATGACTGGAAATCATTTAAAACTGATATTTCTTTTAAGAGTTGTAATAAACTTGGATGTTTTTCATAAACTGAACTTAAAAAATATCTGAAACATTTAGAAATTTAATTCAGGCAAATTGCAATGCTTTGCCAAAAAGTTGATACTCGATTTTGTCACACTGCAACGTTCATGTATTTACTGGAATATTCTGACATAAACCAACGCAGTTCAGTGCATACTTGAGGTAAAATAAGAGTAGAATTTTATAGTATGATTTTATACTTCTATCATGTTCAAAATTAAAAACAAAAATAGTCCTACTGTGTGGAAATTAATTTGTTTGTCAGCAAAACAAAATATACCCCATTGAATGTAAACATATTTTTAAAAATCATAAACTGCAACTTAATTAAATATATACAGATAAAATAAAAACACCTGAAAATTTGAAAGATTTTTTAAAACAATGGGTTTTTTTGTACAAGGCCATATGTGAAAAGTCTGACCAGACAGACCATTTATATAAATATTGAGCAGAATGGACAGAATTACACTGAAAGGTTGAATTCAAATCAAAAGGAAAATACATCACTTTCTTCTACTAATATTTGTGTCATGGTTTAATTGGTTTTCTTCCTGATTGTCCTGTATTTAGTCCCATCAGCTGGTTGTGCTAGATATTATTTACGGATATCAGAATAAAGAGGACAACACACAAATCCGCACTTTTCATTTGTAAAAAATGTTGAAATGCACTTCCTCTCTTCGCAACTATGTACTACTCTGCAACATAAAGTCTCAAAAAATACACTGAGATTTGTGGTTGCAATGTGAAAAGGTTGAAGGTCTGAATACTTTAGCAAAGGCATTGAATACGTATTTAAATTCCATCAGGTTTACAAAGCAATGGATAGTGAAACTCACCTAGAGGTGCTAGAGGAGCCAGAGGAGCCGGGGCCTCTGGAGGCTTGACGGGGAGCGGGATGGGGGATCGGGGCCGGTCCCTGAAGCCGGGCGGTCGGGTGTCCCGCCTGCTCTGAGGGGGGCCCTGCCAGTACGGGGAGTGAAACCCCGTGGGAGTCGGGGGGAAGGATGGAGCGGCACCGTGCTATGAACAGACGGAACAGGCTGAAAATTAAATACTGGACCAAAGCAAATGGAGCTCATCGTTTCTTCCATCACTGTAGTTGTTAGCTAGACGGCCAGATTTCCTACCGGAACCTTCTGGAAAGTCAACGGTGGCCCTCATTGGGCTTTATCTTTACATCTGGTCGGCATTTGTTACTTTATATTCAGAGAATTAAAGTTGCTTTTGGTTCCGGCTCAGCAACATACAGCAATATTCTGCTATAAACTCCTACTCTGAATAAATACTTGTCATGTTAAGATGCTTCTTTTTAGAGCAGCTAATCAAATGTTGTAGAGCAGACGTCATTTGATTATCTTAGTGATTGATAACCACTAACTATTATCTTATTGATTGAATAATCAATCAATTATTCTGACAATTGGACTTAAAAAATACCACGCTCTATAGATTTTCAATTAAGAGACTTATACAATATTAGAAATTCATTCAATTATACAAATAATTCAATTCCCTTTTTAAGTAAGAAAATAAATATTTTATGGCTTGATTTCAACATAGCATTCTTTAAATCTTTTATGCTGATTATTTTTGGAATTAACTGATTAATAATTACATTTAAAAATGTGCTTAATATGACATTATTAAAAAAGATTTTTTTACAGAATTTGAACATGTGAAGCTAAAATTGCCACCTGAGGAGTTTCAGGTGAACATATTTATAGAGAAAGAAGGATTCTTTGTTTATCTTGAACCCAAAATGAAAATATTTTTGGTATAGTTTTGGCTTAATCACTGCTCTCAGTTTGTTTTTTCTTTCAACAAATCCCAAGTCTGAGTCAATACAATCCAGTTAATAAACCGGTTACTAAATTAGTTGACTTCAACAATAAATTCATCACAATTAACCCGATTAATGCTCTCAGCCCTTCTCTGTTCTTAGGAAAACATAAACTAGATGTGTTTGCTGTCTCAGCAAATCCTCTCTGTTTTTCCTAATGACACGATGGATGTCCAACTTCTATACAAAGTGCAGGTGCCTCACTTCATAAGTTGAAATTTGCAAAATGATGCAGAACATCTGCTTTAACATTTTATTAAACACTCCAAACATGCAGAGTGTAAAGCATTACATGTGGACAGAGTCTCTGACGCAGCTAGACGCTGGCGTCCAGCACAGACGTTGCGGACTGCCTCTTCCTCTGCTACTCGCTTCTCACACTAAAACCCAACAAGCTTCAACAGTTTCTACCGCAGCATCTGCATACCTGATAATCAAACTGGTTCATGGCCATGGGGGCCATGGCGTAGCTGTCGGGCTGTGCCCCATACCCATGGCTGTTCTGGGGGTAACCCCCGCGGTGGGCTTCAGAGTTGAACTCCACGCTGTCCTGGCTGTTGCTGTCCTCGCTCAGGGCCACCACGTCCATCGGGCCGGACCCCGGAGGAATCCAGGGCTGCTCGGGTGGGGGTGGCGGCGGAGGGGGAGGGGCCTGACTGTGTATCCCCCACTCTGCAAAGCAACATGTCACCATTTACTTATTATACGCTTTCCACAATTTCCAGTAAACCGTGACAGGTTTCACCTCTCAAGGTTTATTGAGGCTTCACTCAATAAAACAAGTTCAAATGGCTAAATATGTCATATTTGCAGACCCTGGACTGATTCTGTGCTCCAGCAGAGATGGAGACTTTTTTATTTTAATCAAGGTAAGATTGTCATGGAGAAAATAATTTGTTTTTCCAATCAAAAAGGTTAGGTTAAAACACAAAACACCTGTCTTTTAATAACCCCACTTATTTTTAAATTCTCTCTCATTTCATAGTAAATATGAACATATTCATCCAGTGACTCTTACTCAAAAGGAGACTTTGTAATTATTTGTGAGCATATAAAAAATTATGACCCAAATCCTGTTTTTATTGCTAAGAAAGTTTTCCCCTCTATTTGTTTCAATTGGGCACAAAAGAATGTGCAAACTGGATTTGTTTTTATAGAGAAAACGCAAACTCCTTTTTAAGCTTCAGATCTTTGATGATTTTCACATTCATTTTCTACAAAAAGTAAAAAATAAATCTACTTTTTTTTTTTTATTACTCAAGCAAAAATCCTAATCTCATTTTTAGGAATTTTAGTTTTTAACAAAAGTTGTTTTGTTTTGTTTTTTCTTCAAGGATTACTTTTAACTTAACGATTTTGGCAAACGCAACAAATAGTTTGTACACTCCTGGTCTACCGTCTGTTATTGTACATCTGCCACATCCTCAAGGAGTCACATGGATGCAATATGCATAAACAATTTTTAAAAAATAGAAACTGAAATCACTGCCTGTTTTCATGAGCACAATTTATACAACGACCTTATCGGAAGAGGCAGGTAGTGACTAGTTACATTTATTCAGGTTTACTTACTTGAGTAACTTTTTAAAACACATATCTTGGAATAGTTTTACTTAAGCATCCTTTTTTTGGGCTAATTTTTGAGTGTTTGAGTAATTTTTTAAAACAACACTGCTATTACGTTTGTCAAAAAATACCTCTGGTAACTTCACTGAATGAACAACAATTTTCTTAATGAAAACTGCGCAAGACACAATCACATCGACACAGTTTATGTTAGAATGAGACTTCTTGTTTTCACAACCTGCATTCTTCTGATGCCAGTTTCTATCTGATGATCCTGGAATTCGAGTGACGATACAATAAAATATTTACATTGCCTATTATTGCACTGATTTTACTAATCTGGGTGTTCCCTGATCCAAGTTATCTTCACCTTTTACAATTACTTTTGGTTCTCTCCGTCACGTGACCTGCCTGTCTCAGAAGCAGCAGGACAGAGAACTGCTGAAACACGAGTTATTACATTTTACAACATTCACAGCAAAGGACTAAGTTCACAAACCTGAAAAACAGCCTTTCCTGAACGCTTTTTCCAAACAATTCACTAGAAATGTTACAAATTTAATACTAAAAGTGTCATATCAAAACAAAGAGTGGGAAAAAAGGCTAATGCTAGCCTAGCACTCTTGGTATGTGTTGAATCAGAGACATCAAGCATTACGTTAGAGTTCTGATCTTTTAGTTGGAGCAGAATTGACCTGAGAAGTGGCTCTCTGGGAAGCCTACAGTCAAATCAAAGTATCCCCCCCAACCCTTCCAGCGTTTACCTGGTTGCCACATCCGTCCAAACCCTGGTTCACCCTGAAAGGCTCCATGGTTAGCCGGCGGAGCAGGTGGACCAGGTGGACCAGAATCATGGCCGGGGAGGTCCTGACCATTAGGCTGAATGTTGTGCGGTTGTGTTCCTGTTGACTCCTTTTGGGCTATCCAGGCCTGTGCCAGAGCAGCCCAGTCCACCTGACCTAAAAAAACAACAAATAATCCCAACATATCAACAGATAATCACAAACAATCGTGCATCGTTTTTCTTATTGGAGAAAAGAAAAAAAATGTTTAGAACGTGAACGCATCTTTCACTGACCTGGGTCATGCTGGTGCTGGAAGGACTGCATCCATTGCTGCTGGCTGCTCAGAGGCCACTGCGGCCACGGCTGTCCTCCCTGGTCCCACATCTCTCCTCTCCGCAGTAACACCTGCAATATCCCCGAACAAGTGACATTCAGGTTCGGCTAAGACGACATCCGCAATCTAACACACCTTACAAGATAGCCTCTCATTAACAGCCAGAAAAGCGCCAACGTTGCCGCTGGCTCACTAGCTAGAAACGCCGGGGATTACTGGAAATTATTGACAGTTTTTTCGGCTGTTGTGTTGGATACAGGCGAGGTGAAACGACGGGTCTCATGTCATGTTGACGTGCGAGACCAAAATAAAGCGCACGGCCAGATGAAATGCCAACCTCCAAGACAGCCTCGTACGTAGAGCTAAGGAAGCTAACGTCGGCTAATGCTAGCTAAGATTTAGAGCTCGCAGGGGACTGACTCTGTTGTTATCTCTAAGACAACACAGGAGCGAGTCTGTGGTCCGTCAAACGGTTCAAAGGGGAGTAGACATCAAATTAAACACGCGTGCTTTTCTTAGCGTAACACAATTCCCACCTTTTCCAGTCTGCTTCTCTCCGGAGATACAGTTCAAATCAAAATGGCTGCAGTTAGCAAGAAGCTGTACAGGAGGAAGCGGAGCTGTGCTGCCTTCACTGAAAACTGGGAATGTTTAGATTCAAGTTTAGACGCGGTAAAGATGTGTCACGCTGCACGTAAACAGAACGAATTAGGTTATATGTTCAAAAAGAAAAAAAAAATACAAATAAAAAACGGTGGGACTTGCTTAGAAGTGGGTGTTTTTGGTTACTTAAAATGTACGTAGCTTTCATATTTCTGGATTTTCTGTTTCAATAAACATTTCAATAAAACAAACAAGAAAAAAAAAAGAATATCAGTCAACTAAATGTTGAGCCAGACCAAAATCCTTTATTGGCTTTTTAGTGGTGGATGAATGAAATACTTTTTCTTTTGGACTTCACTATGCGCTGTAAAGGAGTCGACGGGCGCACATAGCATCTAAACGCAGCACCAGTGCAATCTTTGGTGGGTGAACCATCACAGGCGGCTCACCATTGTAGCGGGCCCAAAGCAGAACAGTGCCCCCAACCCCCCCCCCTGCTCTCTGCTATGCCGCAGCTAGCTAGGAATGTCATGAATACTGAGGTCAGTTGCTATGGCCACCAGTGACGGCGGATAAACAGTTTTCCTGTAATGGTAAGTAATTTCCCAGCCATTAGCATGTTGAACAGTTGATTGACAACATTAAGAGCCTCCTCCTGGCTCTGACTGGCTGGTTTTGTTTTGGAGTGGCGCTTTGGAGGCGGTAGAGATCGATCCTTTCACATATCTGCCTCATACCATACTGCCACGGCATGGTGACAGATTGAACAAGTAAAGAAAATCTAAAAAATTATAATATTTATAATTAATTTTTTTTTTACAAAAGTTACATTTTGTAACTACACTAAATATATCACGCAAACATTATTCAGGTTGGCAAAGTAATCACTTGCCAACCCTTGATAAAGGATTTTTGCAGGTGTTGTCCGAAGCCCCAGGCACGCGCAGTCCAAGTGTGTCGACGTCAGCATGAGAAAACGTGTTGAGTGCCGGGCGCCCGCGTCTGTCGAGGTGAGGCTGACAGTGACAGCAGATTGCATGGTGAAGAAGACAATTTTAACCTCCACTGCTGGTAAGGCAGCAACTCCAGCAGCACCTTATTACTCTCATCCCAGTGTGTCACAGATTGTTGGGGGGTGGGCAGAGGAGGGAGGGAAGAATTCATTAAGTGAGATTAAATCACGTCAAAACGCCTCAGCAGCGTCTCCTCCAGCTAGACGCCCTCCTTCCCCTCCCCCCTATTTTTTTAAAAAAAAAAATAGACAAAACACATTTCAGGAGGGATTTGCCGTTTTCGTTGGTGGCCGCGTGACAACCGGTCCCGATGTTCCAGCTGCGTGACAGGCACGTCACCGCGCGCGGGGAGCCGAGAGGACACGCGGGGCGATGCTTTTCGACGTTGCCCTTTTCGTGATTCCACACCCACCTCCTCTTCACCAGCTCGCGACATGTTCCGAAGCAGTGCTGCTTTGCACCCGTCACGGCCGGGAACAGGCCACGATGGGCGGGATGCGGCTCGGCGGGATGCGCAGTGACAGCCCGGACAAAAAAAAAACACAACAGTATGACAACAGTTTCAAAATAGGAAACATAAAATCTGTCTTGATCTCTCTTTAGCAAGCACTGTTCCACACAAAGATGGAATGTGAAAAATAAAGGAGTCCTGCAGACTGTACAGTTCATGAATGAGATTTATTTTTGATACAATGTGTTTTATACTCATTCCCAAACATTATTGAAGCTACAGAATTCCAATTTGTCTTACTTTCAGTCCCAGGAGGTGGGAGGATCTTTCACACCCAAAGCACCATGAGTTTTTGTACTGTCTCTCTTTTATACAAATACACATACAGTACTTTGTACTGTTTCTGCCGACGGAAAACTCTATACTGTACATAAATAAAACGCACACGTCCCTGTTTAAATTACTCTGCAAATATTTTATCCTCATCACACACACGTTTGTTAATATGAAGGCAGAGGCACTGAATTCATCCTTTCTTCTTTAAACTCGAGGTTGTGACCCGATAGTCTGATCGCTCTTTATACATTTGTGGCAAAATGATTGGCGAGCAAACGAGAACAAAAAATATATATATATTCTGATGCCAAAATTAGGCAACACATTCATTTGTCCCCCAAACCGGCCTTCATTGATTTCTTTAAATTGATATGAAGAATGTTTAATTTTTGCTCCCATCGCCGTGACGACATGGAGGAAGATGACATCTGCTGCTCTGTAAAACACATCATTTATCCTTGTGTGCTTTTAGTCACAGCAAGTTCCACGCCCGATGCAAAACGTGTCTTTGGCAAACCCGATCACAGAAAGTCTGGTATTTGTACATTCCCATGAAATACAAAGCAAACGGGCTTACAGAGAAACTGCTGGTAAAAGATGCTACGTGTCGCAGTTGTCATCAGTATTCGCCGACAGCTGTTTGTAGTGGTAAACGGGCGAAACTGTTGATGAAAATATAATTAGTTTTTAGTAATGTTAGCGGGTTTCTCATTATTACCAACGCAAGAGCAACTTGCATCGATATGTTTCTGTCTCCTAATGCATTGTTTTGTCTTTGCTGTGCAGCAGAAAGAAAAAAAAAAATAGATGTGAAGAGATATCAAGAAATGAGAGGAGTCGTCAGACTTTAGACTCGACCAATCGGTAATCAGGTGGCGATATGCGACAAGCAATAGCGTCACACCCGAGTGTTGCCAGGTCGCACTAATTAAAAACAACCTTCAGAATAGAAGTTGTTTCAGAGGGAAGAAGACTTAACTTTTTTATTTATTTCTCTTAGTTTTTTTTTTGTCTTATTTGTTTCCCCGCTGATGAAACGCATAATGACTCAAGGTGAGGTTTTTCTTCGCAAGGCGGGACAAACGCAGCCACACACATACTTTTAATCAACTTTTTGAAGCAACATAAATCATATTTTAAAATAAATATGAGGTAAAATTGCTGATTAATTTGTTTTGAATTTTTCAAAGCATAAACTGAAGACTATTAGCTTAACAAAAATGATTTTTTTAAACCATTTTGCCAGCATTACTGAATGACAAACAAAATTGGACCCTGTGTTCTTACAACTGCTCTTTAATAAATGCCGTAATAATAACCCACAGTGACCTTGACATTTGTAGCGCAGCAGCTAATCTCACACCAGACGATGGCGCCACAAAAACAGTCGGTGATTCTCCTCTCGCAAGTGCATGATGGGATGCAAGCGATGGCAACGTTAAAGGAGCTGCAGACAAACAGAATTTGGAAGAGCAACTTGGCAATATTGTCGTGTAACCAGCATAAACATGGAGACAATATAGACGAAATATATTGATATATTTACTGTAACTGCCCAAACTGATAGTCATAGCACCTTTCAGCTACATTCATTTGTCTTTCACTCATTCATTCTGACACACAATGTATTGACATCAACAAGTCAGTGCAGACTGCGGTTAGGCATGCATTGATTCTGCTAGTTGCTAGTCCGTTGCGGTAGCAAACTCCGTCATGCGTTTTATACCTTCTGCAAGGTACTCAGACTGAGACTCATTAGAAATACTAACCAGCTCCAGGTCTTTCTCCGAAGCGCGCTCTCAGAAGACGAGAGTTTGAATTCGGGATCTGAAATTAAATTCTAGGTAAAATCCAGATGATGTCGACATTTACTTTTTCTCTTTTCCCTTGCATATCCTTTGTGTTTGAAAATGTCAGTTGCTTCCCTTTTTTTTTTCTTCTTCTCTTCCTGTATTCGAACTGCATGAGGAGCTTATGAGGAGTATTGAGTCATTTTTTTTTTTTTTAAATACCAAAAATAGACCAAAAGAAGTTGAGCGATGCGGGGGATCACAGCATTTCCTCGTAGAAGAGCAGGTACGCCTGAGAGCTGAGAACTCTGGACTCGGGTACAGTCTGAACGGTGGTGTCGCTGACGTACACCCACTGGCCCTGGGAGCTGCCGCCGGCCTCCTTCGCACCTGAAAACATGGGAAGCATCAGCATCGTTTTGATTTAAAGTCAATAAAAAAAGTATTCATATTTAGTATGCTTTTGATTTTTGTGTTCCACTGAAATGTTTCAGATCAATAAACTGCAAATTTAAATGACGATTATATTTCTTAAAGGTAATCAGATCCATCCTGCGCTGCAAAAACACAAAATCTTACCAAGGATTTTTGTCTAGTTTCTAGTGGAAATATCTTACTACACTTAAAATAAGACAAAACTAGCTTACAAGTGATTTTTTTTTTTTACAAAGATAAGTGTAATAAGTGAAAAAAACATTTTTTAACCCATTAAATAATTATTGACTTAAAACAAGCTCATATCTTGCAAAAAAGTTAACTGTTAGTTTTACCCAAAAAAAAGAGGCAGAGTGTAAATATTACAGTGATTCATCCTTGGCCTTGAGCATTGTTTTAAAGTTTGCGGATGCCACCTCGGCTCTGTTTGAGTTTCCAGCCTCCGATAGTTTGACCTGGCACACGAGGCACAATTTAAATGCCAGTTTCCCGGCACTTCAGAATGTGGCGCTCGCACTAACGGCATCGTTTTAAAATTGGAAGAAAAGCAGCCGGAGCGGAGAGAAGAACAAACTGTGACAGACGAGCTTTTATTAGCAGCTCTTATCGCTGACCCAAAAAGACATCGCGTTATTCTAAGGACGCTTGCTTCCTTCGGGTTTCCGTGACCTTTCCCAATACGCGCAGTTTTCTTTGAGCGAAAAAGGAAAAAAAAAAAAATTAATAAAAAAGATGCCACTTTCACTAGGTTTCCACAGAACAATGCCAGATTGTAAAGAAGCTGACCCCTGACCTGACAGGTTCTTGTGGCGCTGCTCCGTTCTCCTCTGAGGGGCTCGCACTTTGACGTAGGCGGTGTAGTGGCCGCCCCGCATTGAGCCGCTGTGTTCCACGATCCCGTACAGGCTGTAGAGGACGCGCTCGCTGGCAGCCAGGTTCTGGAAACCATGCAGGAACAGAAAGAAAGAAAGAAAGACACAAAAACTGAGCAAAAGTCTAGATTAAAATCTGAGCAAAGACATTAGACTTACAGATGTAGACTCGAGACTAATTGGCAACGAAATGTCAGATTCTTGTGCCGCTAGAGATTGGAAAAATGTCATGTTAATTTATTAAAGGAATGTTTATATGGTTGAAACCTAACCAGAAATTGTACATAAACATAAAGATACCATACAGTGAGTGATTTTGTTGTCACCAACAAATTCACTCTGGCAATACTAAGAGAGTGTTAAGGCCGTACTATGAGAGCATAAAAAAATTGCGAGAAGTCATACAATTACAAGAATAAAGTTATAAAATTATGAGAATAAAGTCATAATATTTTGACTTTATTCTCATACGAGTGTATTTTTGTAATATTACGGCTTTATTCTCATAATTATTATTGCTTGGTAGATTTAAACAAGTACAAAGTAATTGACGTTTCCCTAATTAAAGGCGAGTAATAAGTGAATTTTTGAGCTATGGAAATATGATGTTACCTTGCAGGACGCAGAGCAGAAGGGAGCCAGATCCAGGATGAGAGGAAAGTCGACATGACGATTCACCTTCCTGAGGTTCATCCCTGCCTTTACACAGACACACACACACACGCACACACACACGGAATTTAGCTATATGTACCACATTTCAGCACTAATGGGCGTTGCTGAACAGGAGGCGTCCTACCTGGTGGAAGCGTTTCAGATGCAGCGTGATGACAGGAGGCAGCAAGGATATTAGCATCTGTTTCCTGGCACTGGTGTAAATCTTCTCCATCTTCTTATCTGTGGAATAATCATTGAGTGTTAGAAGATCCAGAAATTAAATGTAAAACGTACATGGAGGTTGAAATCTTCCTCTGACACTGCAGTGATTATAATCCTGTTTCAGAGCGGAATCTCACAATTCAGGGCTGTAGACCACCGGATTAACCATCCTACTGACAATATCACAGATCTACTCTTAGTTCACTGCAAAAACAAGAAAATCTTACCAACTTTATAGTGCACATATCTCAGCACAGGTGAAATGAGACAAAACTAACTCATAAGTAACTTTTCAGCAAGATGTGAGAGCTTATTTTAAGTAAGTAATTCCTTAACGTTGATGGAAAAATACTTGTCCACTGGCAGATTTTTTAAAGACATGGGACAAATGTCTTGTTATAAGTAAAATAATTTACCAATGAAACTACAATGTTTTCATTAATATTAAGGAATTATTGACTTAAAACAAGCTCCTATATCTTGCTGAAAAGTTACTTTTGAGTTAGTTTTCTCATTTCATGTGTATTAAGATATTCTCTCTAGAAACTAGACCAAAAATACTTGGTGAGATTTTGTATTTTTACACCAACAACAGAGGAAATCTACATTGGCAGAATTCCTTTAAAGTATGTTCTGGTCATAAAGCGTAACTTCGACTGGTTTTATTGCTAAAAATCACGGATTTATATTTTTTTTAGTCACAGGAGCCGTTCTTCCACTCACTCGCCAGATAAGTCAAGAAAGAGGAGGGACCTATTGCTAAAACAATACATTTTACCAATGAATTTGGGTCTAGGTTCTAGAGAAAATATCCTAATACACTTGAAATTAGACAAAACTAAGATATTTGTACTATAAACTAGTCCAAAAATACTTGGTAAGATTTTTTGTTTTTGCTGAGATATGAACATAGATCTACTCGTGCGTGCTGGGTGTTGGGTCCCACCTGCGGCGGCGCTCTTGCGCAGCTGCTTCTGCCTGCGCTCGGTGCAGTTCTCACAGAGCAGCTTGTTGTTGCCCATCAGCAGCTCCACCGACGTGAACTGGTGCAGGCAGGACTGGATGGAGCACTCTTTGGAGGTAGGAGTGTAACTGTGGGACAGGGCCTGGAACGCCCCCTGGTGGTGGTAGTGGTGGAGCTGGTCTCGGCTCTGGACGTCCACCAGCTCTTCAGGGGCACAGTGACCCGACGCGGGCGTGTCCCCCGGAGAAGAAGAGAAGCCCAGGTTGACTTTAGAAACCGCGGTGACCAGCTGCTCCACGGCGCCGCCCTGCTTAGCGGAAGCCGATGATGACACGGGGCAGGAGGACGAGACAGGCGTGGGGGACGGGGTGAGGGTGGAGGTGGACGACGGGGTGGAGGCGTGGCTGTGACCGGAGGCGCCGCCACGCGGTGCCCACTCGCTCTCGGACGCCTCGCTGTCGGCGTCGTTGCTGCTGTCCTGGGCGCCAGAATCTCTCTCGCTGCCGTCCGACAGGCTGCCCGCCGCCGTCATCTTGCACACGGAGACGCCGCGCGCCGAGCCGCCGGCGATCGCCTCCTCTTCGGCCCGCTCAGCACAGCAGGCCGCTCCCTTCTCCTCCACGGAGCTGGACGGTCGTCTGATGAGTTGTTTCTGGAGGAGGAGTAACAAAAAGTGGGTTAGGTCCTTTCACAAGTTTGGCCATTTTATAAAAATGAGCAGCTGAGACAGTTAATCATTCAACTCTAGTGCTGAGCTTCTGAAACAGGAGAACAGCTTTATGTTTAGGATTTGTGCACAAATGAACTGGAACCATCAATCACGCAGAACTGTGAGCTTCATCTCACTTTTAATAGAGACTTTAACAACAACAACAAAAAAACATCTGAAATGTATGCTAATCACAATTATAAATGTTTCTGAAACATGATGTGATTCTCAGGATATTTGTTTTTATAGAGAAGGACGCGGGACCAATAAAAACGTATGAGATTTTTCCAAAGGTGAAAGTAACTACAGTACCTCTTAGCTTTTATTACTTGTGGACACTCCATACTTTATAGATTCTAGCAATCTCAGACCTAAGCAAGCAAGCTAAGCTAGTAAGTTGAGTAAGTAAAGTAAAGTAAGTAAGTTAACTAAGTTGAGAAAGTAAAATATGCAAGTTAAGTAAGTAAAATACGTAAAGTAAAATGAAAAACATCTGAATGTAAACTAAAAAAAGATACTCAATAATTGTGACTTAGTGTTGAAGGTAATGCATTTAAATTAGATTTCCTGACAGGAAGCAGTTTGCGTTGGCAGCCTCACCGGTCCGCTGAGCTTCCTGGAGTTCTTGTTGACAGAGTGCGCTGCTGAAAGAACCTGCTCACTGTGGGCTGCATGGCTGTCCTGCTCCCGGCTGCCCTTCCCCAGGCGACCCGGGTTGGACGGTTTTGATATCTGAGGAGACGGAGGAAGGGTTCAAAAAATATATATAATAAAATTTAGGAAAAACAGCCAATATTACATGAAAAGCAAGTACAAGAGCGACTTTTGATTCCACCAAACAGCTGGCGTTGAACATGAATCAAAATGACTCACCCTCTCCTCTATGATTGGTAGAGAGATGTCTATGAAGGCTTCCTTTACTGTTGAGATCTGGAAAAGAAATGACACAAAAGCTCAATATGTGGACATGAAAACATGTCCGCGTGTTTATTAAGCTCTTTATTCAGAAAATGTCCACAAAAATAATAGAAGAAAACAGATAAACATTTCATGAAATAAGAAAAACGTTAGTTTAACAGATGATCTCACATTCCTCTGATACATGGTCAATGTGGGCAAATCACCTCAAACCATGACACTTCCACTGCCGTGCTTCACAGTTGGAACGAGGTTATTTATTTTTAGAGTCATATGTTCAAAGTGTATCATCTAGAAGGCCTGGTTTTTGTCAAGTCTCTTTACTTTAGCCTGGCTTTGTGTTTTTATTACAAAAATAAAAGATGTGCAGTCTCTTTTTGGACAACTTCAAAAATGGTGGCCACTTTTATATTAACAAGAACTAGGATTTCTGGCTGTTTAAAAATATCCTCAACTTCTACACCAGTTTCTGTACTGTAGAATTGATTATTCGATTTATTTTTAAGGTTATTTTGCTGTTTTTATTGATTGTTATAACATATCCATGGTTCAAATAGGTATAAAAAAAAACAACCTTCAAACTACTGAGTAGTGCTGCTGTAATGATTTTTATATAATGTAATATGCTTTATTTAAATGTCTGATTTTATCCATTTCAAGTACAAATACATGTAGACGTCTCTAAATCTTTTTATAGGTTTTCCTTAAAAATTTCTGACTTTAATGCTTGACTTTTTTCAGTGTTACAAAAATTGTTTCTAAATATGAGTACCGTATTTTCCAGACTATAAGTTGCTCCGGAATAAGAGTCACGTTGATCAAGAAATGTGAGAAGAAAAAAAGAGCAAAACGTACACAAGTCACGGGAGCAGCTAAATAACGACAAAAAGTGTGACTTATAGTCTGGAAAATACGGCATGTTCAAATATTTCAGCAAAACATGCAGGTTTTCATTTTTCCATATCAGCGTAGCTCCACTTGGGCTCAAACTTCCGCTGCAGAGTTTGCACCCATTTAAGTGAAGAAACTGCAGCTTCCTTTGCCCTTTTTTCTCTCTCTTTCCCTCCGGCTGCACACCTGGCGCTCTCTTCTTGCAGCATCCTTTTTTTATTTTACATGGTGGCATTCGTTCTCTTAAACAGCCACAGCTCTTACAGTAAGTGCCTGGTGTAAACAGTTGGTGTTGGAGCTGGTCCTTGAAGTGCTTTTTGTTTCATTTTTTTTTCCCCCCATCAATGCCTCCTGTTTTTTTTTTCCTTTGACTTTTTATTCTATTATATCATCGACATTTGTTCCGTGCATGACTAACTTAGAAACGCTTAATAGCTGCCACACCTTGTAAAGAAGATGATTCCTTTTTTTATAAAGCTGTCTTGTCTTCGGGTCAAAAAAACCCCAACAAATATCCGCCACAAATGAGGCTAATGAGGAATGCTTTTGCAGCTGGAAATCTAATAGCCCTCCTTAGCAACCACTTAAAACTAAACAATAAAGAGGAGGAAAATGTTCACGACAAATTAAATAGCTGCTTCTGTCCTACATGGTGGCTGAATCCAGCACAACACGTGAAACTATGCTGCTTCATCGGCCATTTGTTGTTCTTCTTTTTTTTTTGTCCCTGCCACATGCACTTACATGCTCGCACTCTTCACACATTATCGTGTTGGTAAGCTCGCCTACGAAGATCCGGTCAACAAAGGTCATCTTCACACCTTCTTTTCCATATGCTGATGAAAAAAGAAACATTTTTTATGTTTCCCAGCGTTTGTATTGCTAATAAAATGCTTTAGCTTAGCACAGGTCAGTGTTCAGACACATAATAATTGAAACCTGCTTTAAAGAAGAAAGGGACAATTTACAAAATTAAGATGGGTTACAAAAACATCAGAAAGTAAGACAAAAAAAACAGTGGAACAGTGTTTGCGCATCTTTTTTTTAAAATCTATCTTCTGACTTGACTTGTGACTGCATTTTTATTTACCACCACCAGGTGGAACTATTGGTCTTGGACATCTTTGTAGTGCTGTTTGTTCAACCTTTGACTTGGCGTTTGGTCTCCTCATCAGCTGTCTTCTCTGTTGGATTGTTGAATGCCTTTAAAATGGCCGCTTTCACTCTCTGCAAGCAAAAGAAAAACACAAACAGTGACAGTTAAACTTTAAAATGCTGTTCAGAAATATAAACAAAGTGCAAAACTAAACATCCTTTTTCATCTGTGATGATATGTGGGCGGTTGGGGTTAAAGTATTTATTATTATTATACAAATTAGTGAGATATCAGAATCTAGCCTGCAGCTGAGTTTGACAGGTATACCTATTATAGGCATCATTAGTGTAAAATAATTATTGTGCTTGTCTACAACTGTTACCATGTAAATCGCATAATGAACTGTGTGTGTGTAGGTTTTAGGTAGGGCCCCTCTCATTGAAGGTGACATGGTCAGTGAGTGTGTTGGTGAGAGAGCTGTGAAGAGGCACAGCCACTGTAAAGCACCAATCAATAGATAATTGGCCGAGGTCTATGTCTGAGTCATGACCAATCAGCCCCACTGACCCCCATTGTCCCGGGACCCAAGCACCAAACTGGCTATTTAGGTCAAAAAGCCCCTGCTAATCCCACCAAAGTCAAACCAGGCTGTGGCTCGCCCACTAATTAATTACCAGTAACCCCCTTCCCTGCGATTCCTTTCCCTCCCAAAAATAAAAGGGTGCACTGTCCCGGAGACGATAGGAGGGGAGGAGTGGGGGTCGTCGGACTGGTACATGGAAGCTAACGCGAAGATGGAGGCGAAGAAGCACCGGAAGAGAGAAATATTCCCCTTCTTGGTTAATTGCCGATAATTGCTTGGGCCAGAATTAGCATATTCAGATCGCAGATCCTAATGGGCGATCAACACAAACACTTGGGCTACTTGAAGCTCTGTGACCTCCTAGTGGGAAATGCACCGGTCTCTTCCTGACCCCGCAGTCAAGGAAAGCACGGGTCGTTCCGTCGTTTGAGTTGCGGTTTTATTTCATTTTTTTCTTCGATTATTAAGACGGATTAATTTCAAACAGTGGTTAAAATTTGCTGTTGGCACACAAAAGCGACCAAATCCACTTTGATTGCTTTCTATTATCCACTCGGTCATTAGGAAGGAAACTGGGATAATGTGTGCGTTCAATTAAAAATATTCCACAATTTGGGGTTTACAATGCCACTGTATCTTTGCTGTAAAAATGAGTTTCTGAGTGGATGAATAGAGGTGCCCCCCCACACCCTCCTTTTCTGCTTCCTTGATTGGATTGGCGGTGATTGTGTGTGTGTGTGTGCGTGTGTATGTGTGTGTGTGTGTGTGTGTGTGCTGGAGGGGGCTCTGGGTGACCCTCGAGCACAATGGAACGGCCCTGGAGCTCATTCAGCAGCTGTGGGTTTCCCAAGATAACACAATGATGCCGGTAGTGCCACTTGCAAGCCCCCTAAGTGGCACAACTGTTGGCGTTCACAAGTTTGAATGGGAGCAGAGGGAGCCCAGCCTGTGGCTCCTCCTGGGCCTGAGGCTGACTACTAAATACACCCGCTAACTTTTCCTCCTTGGTTCACGTAGGCACTGGTGGGCCCCTTCCAAAGAGATGCTGTGGGGTCTCCTAATTGCCCTGTGGAGGGGTTGAGGGAAGGTGGGGGACCTCCGTGTTTGCCAAAAAATAACAAAAACACATCGGGATTTCTGCAGGTTTCACCAACTCAGATTTAAGGTTTTTAAAAACAATTATGAATAAAATTTAAGACTTGTATCATGACAGAAATGTACAAAAGAAAACAGTAATGGTAGCGTCAAGCTTTTTTTGCACAGAATGAATGTTGGGGTTGGCAACAGAAGTGAGCCAATGGCAAAGACAAACGTCATCCTGCCAACTAGCAATAAATTTACATTACCTATTACAGATGCAAAACGTTAGCTAGCAAGCTATGAAGGGTATGTTAGCAGTTGGTTAGCGATAGCCTCATCCACCTCGAGTCAAAACATAATGAAAATGTCTGCATGCGACTCAAACATTTGTCTGATGGAAAAGTTTCATGAAAAAAATACAAAATAATCCTGCCACCACAAAATTTAAGACCTCTGATTAGAGTGTTTAAGGCCAACTTACATTTTTCTAATAAATTGAAGGTATTTTAACCCTCCCGCGATCTTACAAGACAAAGATGTTAAGAGACAGGGGTCACAGTGTAACCCACAAGCTTCTTACACTGTGCGCAGACCAGGGGGGTTGCACTGACCCCACATGCATTTTATAAGCTTTTTTTGTGTGGTTTCGGGAACTGACGGTCTGACGGGACACCACCCCCTGACTCCCCGCTGTCCGACCGTGACATTTACCAGGCCCATCCTGAGCATCACGCTAATATCGCGGGAGGATTATTAATGCCTTACATTCAGATACATGAATTTATCTAAAAGTAAGTGAGTAAGTAAGAAAGAATCGATTAATTAGATTAATAAATTCTTGAAATAATTATCACTAATTTAGTAATCAATCGTTACAGGCTAAAAGAAGAGCCAAAAGAGCATCTCTGAAAGAGCATCTCTTATTAAGCACCTTTTCTTAACCAATTATTAATTGGTTAATCCTAAATAATGAACAGATCAACCCTACATTGTTGATGTTACGTCAAGCATAAAGGGCTGAGCTTTTCACATTGATGTTAGAAATATTTATTTTGGGTGTAGATGCACCCTTTGCTGCAAATTATTAAGCATCCAATAAAGGAAAGGTGCAGTTGCATTTTAGGCACTACACCATGAAAATGTTCATTTTCCTATTTATGTGTTATTGTCATTTTTCATGCATTTCTACTATTGTAAGGTCAAACTAAAAAAATCTGCAGAACAAGACCATTTATTATTCAATTAATCATCAAAAATAACCGACAGTTGCCATCCTAAAACCTTACCAGACCTTGAATGAACTTAGCAAAAGACTCCTTGTAAAATGGATTCTGAATTCACAAATTGTAAACTTACTTTAGTTTCTTCTACTCTTATGGAGTCCAGCAAGTAGTGCAGAAGTTCCTGGCTGTCTTGTTGTTGGTAGCCCTTGAAGCGTGGAGCTCTGCAACAGAACGAAACTCTGAGATCAGACAAAATAATAATAATAATAAGAAGAAGAAGAAGAAGAAGAAGAAGAAGAGGAGAGAAACAGAAAGTCTGGAAAAGAGATTTTTTTTAAAAACAGTACGGTGAACAGACAGTGTTGGGAGTGAATATTCAACATTTTACAAAACAAAGATACTGGCAGACAACACAACAAACATTGAGTACTTTCAATGATGTCAAAAAGAACTCCCTCACACAATGAGCCGAGAAACAAAAGAAACATGAACAAAAGATGAATCTACAATTGGGTTTAGTGAAGGCCTTTTCACACCTTTTCATTGTTGGATGATATCCTGGCTGGAAGCAGCTCAGTTTACTCACACAATGCATGTGTGTTAGGCGAAGACATGACAGACTAGCAGGCAAATAAACTTTGATGACGGCTGCATTGTTGAGTACGGAACGAACTGGCACAGATCTGAACATAAAAATGCAAATATTGAACATGTTTATGCAGCCAAGGCAAAAAGAAACTGCACTCCTCTTTCTACAGCTCTACATTATTATACAGTTTTAAAGCTTTATGTATATGAACGTTATCATTATCATTTCCAAAAACACAAACCAGACTCCAGACAATATTTTGAAAGGAAACTGGTGCTGCTCTTTTTGCCGCCTGCCTTTTTTACATTTCGATTTTCTCCAGGTGCAAAATGCAACTCCTTCTGATGCAGGACATTTTATGAAGGTCAGGGGAACGTTTCATGCCTGGCTTGACAACCTGCGGTTTCCAGTGATTCTCTCTTCTTTCTTCATTGTCTACTTGAAGGAAATGTTTTTTTATTAATCTAATACATAATATCTACCGGCAATAAGTCATTTAGAGTTGTTTTTTTACCATATCAGGGTATAATTTGTCATATTTCACAAGTCAGGAGTCAAAACAATGATCAGAATAGAAACAGGATTTAATACAAAGTTTTCAGAAAATAATATGCAAATACTTTAAGTGACACGTGAGATTTGAGCTTTTTCTATATAACCATTTGCCACCGTATTTTTTGAAAATACTGAGCTGTTATTCTCCTGGCAACTCTCCCAAACAAGCAACATCTTGGCACAGAGAGGAACGTTAACATTTAATATACAAAAAGGCTATTAGAGTGTGAGATGTGTTGTAGATATGAGGTGTTTGTAATTTATCTGAGATTGGTTGGAGCATTTACTATTAAGATTTTCTAGTTAAATGTCTTCTAATTTAATAATTATTCTCACTACGGAATAAAATGCAAGTTGCTTGAAAATGGCCGCATTACTCTTCTGAGATTGACTGGCAGCCACAATTGCTTCTCGAATGATACTGTTGACGTCTCTCCAATTGTTCCCCAAATTAGACCAGATCATTTCCTTTACTGTATTTAACATAATTATTGGGGTTTTACAGATTTGCTACCACACATTTAATAACACATTTAATTTTGTGAATTCGAACCACTTCACTGTCAATAGGACGCCGGTGTCCTCATGGAATCATTGGCTTGCATGGAAGTGTTTTGGGGCTGACAGTTAAGGGGTTTAATAACCCACTTACAATAATAACAAAAATACTACAGAAGTATTCGCATGAAGACGGCAATAATACAGTAAGGCATTTCTTTCACAGTTCATCAACAAAGCTAAAGTCAACCTCCAACAGGGTTATTAGTGCTAAAGAAATTAAAGGAGAGGCTCTCCTTAGGTTCCTCCCTGCCTGTCCATGGTGAAGCAGATGTGTGGACAGATGCCAGGGGCAGATGGGCAGCCGAGACTGGAGCCATGGCAACCTGTTGGACCGAGCCAGCCACATAACTAAAGACAGGTTGGTCGGGCCAGCTCACTGAATGGAAGAAGTATTGTTTTGATTGGAGATGCCATCAACCAATACCAAGGTTGTTTGAATGCCCAACTGCTCTAGCATTACTGGGGTTCGACTTTATTAGGTTTTTTATGTACTAAAAATAGAATTATAGCAACATAAAAAAGAAAAGTGTCAAAAAATAAATATCGGCTATTAATAATCTGAATCAGAAGAGAAATGGTTGAACAGTGCTACACTGTTTTAGGTGTTTTGGTGAAATAGAGCAATTTATTTCATCGCCTGGTAAAATGTAGGAGCTCTTGAGAACATTGTGTTTTTGAGCTCACAAAATTGACAAATTTACAACAAATTGCAGAAAACTGACACATTGTTGGTAATAAGCCTGGAGAAGATTAGGGGGACCTTCAAAATTTAACAGAAGATGAATTAAAGCTGATGATATACATTTAGTTATTCCAAATTAGAAAACAAAACAAAAGAAACATAGGAAGTAACAGCCTGGTCTGAAGAAAATTGAAATATAGCGCAGATTCGAACACAAATTGAAAAGTGGAAGTAAAAAAAAAACACACACAAAATAGAAAAGACAGAGATGGAACTGGAAATGAAAAGCATTGTTGGGATCAGTGGGAATGAGGAGGTCTGGAAGCTCATCCCAGTGGAGGGAAGCAGAAGGGCCCTGTAGCGCTGCTCTCAATCTGGCCAATGCAAACAGCTGCGGTGCTAACACAATTAATAGCCGGATGAGTTAGTACCAGACACAAGGCCACACAAGCTTCCCCTCCCCATCCATCCACCCACATACACATACATGTATGAGCAAAACAGAGGCGCACACTTCACACAATACAGTAATCCTTTGCCCACAAACAGCCATATTATACAGAAATACATCTGAATGGGGTAAATTCAAACTACAAGCTCAAAAAGTGTTGAAAAATCTATTCAGTGCCACTCTGAAACATAAAACACTATTTTATTACTTAAGTCTTGCACTACACATATCAATTAATGTAAATTATTGAAAACTGTTTTGCAGTGGAAATGCTCAGAAAAGGGTTGGTGACGGAATTAGTCCGGTTTTTACGCAAGCAAAAGAATCCGACTTTTCCCCCTCCACATCATCAGTGAATGCACCACACCTAGACTTCAACAAGTCTCACTTACAACAACTCTCTCCGGTGTGCAATTTGTTACTGAGAGGAGAAGACTCAGTTCTTTTCGCCATGAAAATAACTGAGCATAAAGGAAGTCGAGGGAAGCACAAAAAGTTTTAGGCGCTTCAGGAAAGAAGATTCAATTTTCTATAGAGGCATGTGAGATATTCCGTTAGGATAGCATTTGATAAAAGCAAATAACAGGAAGCTGACCGTATTATTCCAAATTTGTTCGTTTCTATCCTTTTGAAAAGTTCAATTCTATCATAGATCTACAGGAAGTCTTTTTAAAATCAGCTAACATAAAGGCCAATTTACTCTACAGAAAATACACAACAATTCTAAATACTAGTAACGCTAACCTTGCTAACTGTGCCAAACGTCAATTTATAAAAAGACAGTTTTAAAATACTTACTGCATTATCATTTTGTCTTTTTTTTTTTTTTTGAATGATTAGTGAAGCCCTGAGGAAAAATTACTCCGCTTTCTCACACAGTGTGAAGTCACCTCTGGTCCTAAGGCAAATATTGATTGCTCAGTCACTGAAAGTCTTCTGGATAGTAACAATAAATGAATAAATGATTTAACATCTGTTATATCTAGTAAATTTAATTTTTCTAGATATGATGAACTATATTTTAAACAGTTCAAAAATAAAAACATAGCAGAAAATAAAGTTTGATACATTTCTTCTTGGGTTTTATTCATTGTTGAGGGGTTTGTTTCTGGTTTCACATTTGGTGATTCTACTACGTTTTTTTAAATGTTTTTATGATGTAAAGCATTTGAAATGCCCAGTTATTGGCTCATAACACTGGTATCGGCTTATCATAACCTCTGATTGGTGCTTCTCTATTATGTATTTTTAATCCAAAGCAATAAAACAATGTATAATGTTCCACACATATTTATTCATTTTCAAACAATACTAAAAGGTGTTTTTTACAATTAGTTTGTGGTTCTTTGGCTACATCATGAATAGCTTAAAATACCAACCATGACAAAACAAACAAACAAACAAACAAAAAAAAACAGTCTTATTTCACGGCTAACACGAACAAATGTATTTAAAAACACTCAAAATCGTCCATATTCTGTTGGGAAGATATGCGCAATCTAACACTTCTCTAATTGAATAGTGTGTGTGAATATCTGCTTCGTTAAAAGTATGCGGCCCGGGATGTCTGCGCTGACGTTTGTGAGACTCGCATGATGGAATTCATTGTTGTCCTCCGCTATTTCTATCGGGGATGAAAGGCTTCTCACAAAGCTTGTTCCTCAAAAATATTTGAATGATGTGGGTATGCAGACTTTAATCCACAATAGAAGAAGAGAGGAGGAAGCCTGCGTACTTTTCACGCTCGCAGCAGACACACACGCGCACGCCAACACAAAAACATGTCCAGCGGCTATCCTGAAATTGAATCAGCCCTTGAAAGAAGCAGGTGTAGATTGATATCTGTGTGGATAATTCTGTTCAGCCAACATGTTGGTGACACGTGGAGTGTATATCCAGGTACAGAAATGTACTGAAAGTAGTATTAAAAAGTGTAAATGTTGCTTTGGACTGTGAGATTGGTGGAACACAATATTTGAGACCTTGGTAAGCTCCTATTTTTGTCTCCTCTGTCTCGCCATTAGCTACAAGCTAGCTGCTGACTAGCTTTGAAGTACGCTGGTTACAAGCTGGGACCGTCCCTGGCACCAGATACAGCGTGGTGCTGACCACACACAGCCTGGCGCCGGTCCAGGCGACGACCGGAGCCCCGCGCTCTGGCAGAAGGACGAGGAAGAAGGCTGTAGGGAACTCAGCTGGTCGAGGTCAAATCCAAGTGAACCCATGCGCAAAAACACACACACACACACACAAAAAAAAAACCAAGAAGGGCTCTGGCGCACATGAAACACTCAAACAGTCCTCAATTCGGAGCCAGAAAGCATTATTAACCTGCTTGCCAAGGCGCACACTGAGAAAGACGCTGAAAGAGACGAGGTAAAAGAGATGTCAGTCCCCCGCAGGTCAAGGGCAAACCCAGCCTCCTTGAAAGGGAAGACCCTGCAGCGGCAGCGGCTCCGGATGGTTGTATTCACAGAGTGCTGCTGTCACACGGGGTCACTGCTATGAAAAAGTACATTCTTGACCCTGCACTTTTTATTTCAGAACTCAAGACCTGAAAGAATGCGGACGAGCTGCTCTGTGAAGGAGGCTGATAATAATAAAAAAATAAAATAAAATGGCTTGAGAAAGGAATGAATGTGTACCCAGATAAACCACGAGGAATCAAAACACATGAATTAATAAGGAATAGTTAGATTTTAAATGAGTAGGAGTAACAGTAACACACAAAAAGCTGATATTAGCAGGTGTATCAGTCAGGCCATTTGCTTGGGGAACCACACAGCTCATAACTTGGCCAACTATTGATTCTTTGCAACTAAGTCACCTGATCATGTGGAGGCGCCATGACGGATGTCAGACGCAACACGGATTATTGAACGGAGCGACTGCGATAGTTTCCCCAAGTTGATTTTGCTAGTGTAGCCATGGCTTCTACTTGTTCAAGTCGACTTGTTTTGTCTGTGGAAGCAGCTCGCCTAGTTGGGGCTAGAAAGCAGTATCTACACAAGCTGGAAGTAGCTAGCTTAGAAACACAGACCTCTTTTCCTCCTGACATGTTTGTTGATTTGATCAAATCCTCCTAAATTCATGCCACATGATTTAATACCACCATGTCATAAACAATGTTTCCTCTTACACCAAAGCAGACTTAAAAGTGATGTTATTTTTTCTTTTCGTACGGGCTGTATTATCGTGGTGCTTGTTCCCCATGGTTACTTACGTCATACCTTCTCCATATTGCAATATTTAGTTGCAACTTACTGACTTAGGAAGAAATAAATGTGAATCTCAGCAGAATGCAATGATTTTAGGGCATTTCACCAGTAAAATCTTGTTTTATTTTTTCTCTAAACACTTCTGTATTGTAAAGAATGTCAATATACATTCTCAAAAATAAATGTCAGCTTGTTCCCATTTAATCCTGCAAAATATCAGAAAATCCCAATGGAAACATTATCGGATTTTAGGATGACGATATTAGCTGCAATAAATGAACTAAGGCAGAATGACTAAAAAAGCAATTGTTGCCCAACAAGAAAGCACAATCTTACATCTACATTCGAGAGCAAGTTTTCTTTTTTTTTTTTTAAAGAAAAGCTAAACGTGACAAATATTAGAAATTCAGCCGTGATTATCCTGGATTTTGGAGGAGGAGGAATTATTTTGTTATCTGGAACATGAAGTAAAAAACAAATGTTTTCCTTTCAAAATTTGCAAACACCTTCAAGGATTTCTGCTTAAAAGAATGAAAACAGAGAGCTGCAACATGTTTGTAATCTTAAAAGGGATTTTACGCAGACACATTTTCTAAAGAATAAAAATAAAAAATGCTCACAGTTGCGAAAGAAAATAAGCGATTTGGTTAATGTACATTTGCTTTTCCAGTGCGACTCAATGCGTGCCACTGTTTGAAACTGGGAGGCATCGCCACTAAAATAACAAGGTCACATTGGAGAATTCAATTGAATTTCTAGCACAAAATGTCTAGACCTGCATCGCAGAGCACAAATAAAGACTTTGCAGGTTTTCTGGTTCTTTCATGGTGCTGTTATTTTTCAATTTTCACACCAAGGAGCAAAATAACAATTTCTCAGTGAATAGTAGAAGATTTTTTTTTATTTTTTACATGTTCTGCTTGGAAGAAAACGGCAATTATTTTATAGTCTTAAATAAAGGGGAAGAATTATGTGTTTTCCAGGCACATAGTATCAATTTATAGCACAATCAAGTCACTATGTTACCTTCAGTTGTTATAAAAATGATATGTATATCAAACATTAATTAAAGGAAATTTGTTTTTGTAATTTAGCGCCTAGAAACTGGGCTTCTGGCTCTTTAAGAAACTCCTGCTCTTTCTGAAACTCCGCCTTCAGGACGTCATCACAACATGGCTCCTCTACTAACCCTTTAACAATGTTCTTACCACCATTGTAGTGAGAAGAAGAAGGTATATTGAGCTCAGCAGATGTGCAGTTTACTCCAGGTGTTTGCTAATTACTCCTGGCTAGTCTGAAGGAGCCGAGTGGGGGAGTAGAGGTGAGGTTGACGCTCAGAAACTTGGAAACTGCAACTCTGAGGAGGAGCTCTGCCTTGAAAATGGTGCTAGGTGTTTTGCACAGCTGAATGGTTGCCACGAGAGACTAAAGGATTTCTCAAACCTGCATAAGCGACAAAGCAACACTTCAGGTTTGTTTTTGACGAGGGAATAACATTATAACATGATGTAAAGCTCCAAACAGTCGATCTTGCATAATACTGCCCCTTTAAAACAAACATGACGTCTAACTGGGTGATGGGTGTTGAGGCTTAAAACCAAATCTCTCTCTTCACGAATGCATGCTAGTGGAATAGATGAGCCCCACCTGAAACTAAGCGAATGAGTGCATAAAGGTGCGGGCATTTCGTGATGTTTGGATGCACAATTGCCTGCCTGCGTGTTGCAGCCTGAGATGGTGCCAGGTGAGGTGGCCGTCCACGCTCGCAACACAGAAGCACACGGCCGACCGTCTGATGACGGCGAGGTACCAGAATAACCGTCAAAGCCGCACCAGAGACTGACTCGCTCATCCGGCATTAAACGTCCTGGTTACCCACCTGCACTGGCAAACAGTGGGAGACCCACCACACACACACATATACACATACACACACAGGCAAGCTGGACCCAACCAGTAGTACTCTCAACAGGAAGTCACTGGACCTATTCATGAACATTGCTGTTCAGCTCACAGAAGCAAAGGTGTTGGGTCTGCCGGTCACACAGCGTGTTGGAGATTAGCCAAAGTTAGCTGCTGATCATTTAATAAGGGACAGAGTGTGATGACGGTACCCTGCTGGGAGCAGGTGTTACCTGGTTAGTAATGTTCAGCACTGCTGAAATGGGAAGAAAGCAGGTGAAAGTAAAGGCTGCTATGGCTGAGAGCGAAAGAGTACAATCCAGATGATTACAACTAGCGGTGTGCCGATCAATTTCCAGATATTTACATGCGAAACGGATCTTATTTACATTTAAATAGCATTAAAAAGCTGCTGCATTTGGGTATTTTCTTTTTAAACTACAAGAAAGAAAAAAAAACCTCAAGATACAACAAGTTGTTTTGTTAGTTTGTCCTCAACTGACCTCACTTTAGTTTTGATAAGAGGCTCAAAACAGATCTGTAGCTCAAACTGCTGTACAAGTTTTGCTTTTAAAATGTTAAAGTGAAAGAGTAGTATAGTTTAGTTATGCAATGATATAAACCTTTTATTGACATTTAAGAACACTACCTTATGCAGTTAAAACTAGTTTGTTTCTTTGTGGGCATTGTTGACTTTTTCCCCCCATAATATTAGATTCAGACATTGAAAGCGTGTTGTGACTGAGACCTTTTAACACCCGACAGCGTCAACTTAAAAACAAATCTGTATTGGTCAAAATCGGAATCAGCATGTCAGGCTTATTAAAGAAAAAATAATTTACTTTTTTGTTGTTGCGTCTCAAAAAAACATGTTGTAAAGCTCTGAATGTTTAGTTTTTTAACATCATTGACCAAAAAAAACATAAAAGTTCTGTCAAGAGAGTTAAGACAGTTGAGGTCAAGTGTGAGGCATTGGATGCTGATATAAAGGGTTAGACCGTACTTCTGGCAGAGCTGATTGAAGAGGACTTTGGGGTTGACGGGGCCTTTCCCCGACTCCTTCATGCTCTGCAGGAAGTGGATCATGGCTGCAGTCAGTGGGTCAGGGCTGGACAGAGCCACGGTCAGCTGACTCTGGAAGAGTAAGGAAGGGTTAGAGGGAAAATGTCATGTTATCGGATCAAATATCTGTCCCTTTAATTGAGTTCTAAGAAGCAAAACAAATTGTTTTTATGACTTTATCCACATTTTCAAGCTTCCTTCAATTGGATACAAAAACCGATAAATGTTAAATTCCTTATGATATGTTAACAATCGTCTCTGTGGGAAAAAAATGAAAATCATGAAAATTTTGAATTACAAAATTAGAAAAGTCTAATCGGAGTTTACATTTGTCTCATCAGAGGAAGAATACATGACAGCAGACTGTACCAGATTTGTCTCGACAGGCAGACAGATCTTCAGCTTGTATCCTTTCTCCTTCACTTCCTGAATGAGGTCGATGAGCATGTGCGTCTGCGACAGGTTCTGTTAAATCAAAAGGAAAAATACTTTTGTGATTTCATTCATCTAAAAACTGGATACCACTGAATCCGTATAATCATCACACATAAAGATGTTCCGCTGTATTAAGACCCAACTATGAATTATTAACTTCATGAGTCGTGACCGGTGGCCGCCAGCCGGAAAGATCCGTGCAACACCTAAGAGCTACCAGCAACACCCTTCATTGTGGAAGTTGTTACTGACAGAAATCGACTCAAAGTTAGATATTTTGAGAATCTGAAGTACCGATTTGAAATTAAACTAATTTTTACAGAGGAATGTTTCCTAATTTTTTTCCAATTTGCTATTGATTTGCATCAATAGCAAATTGGATGAGGTTTTGTCTAATTTGTGAAGAAACAAGTTGACCCGGAGCCGACTTGAGAAAATACAAGGAATACTTACTGCTAGCAATGCTCAACAACCTAATTGCTAAAAAAATATAAACTCTAATCATTTTGTTTCTTATCAACACTAAATCCTGTTTATAAGTGAATTCTTCATTTTCCACACAAAATGTGATGTTGGTTCTGATTCTACTTACAGCAGGAAGGACCCAAATAAATGTTGTCAACAGAGTTAATTGCATTTCCAGAGAAAATAAAACTGGTGAGAGTGTCACAAAAATGTAAAGTTGTAAATTGGCCACAAACCTCTGATGGTTGCATCGTTGGTTTATGACAGCAAAGATTGCTTGTGGGATTCTAAAATGCTGTATACAACACCTGTGCCAATTGCTGTGTCCATTTTTGCAGCATTTGGAAATTCAGGTGAGCTTATTATTCTGAAAGAGGCTTTCAAAAAAAGGCTTTCAAAAAGATATTTATGATCCGTGGCGTTTCTCCACAGAGAAGGAACCTTGGTGAGAAGTTGGCCTGAAACAATGGCTGCCGCTTCACGTTAGACAGGCACCTTTTTTTCTCTCCTTTGCCTTTCAATGGATATTTGTTTTGTCAAATCCTGCCAATAAACACGGTTGCTATGGAAAACACACAATAAAGCTGGGCCTGTGAATGCAGACACTGCTCATCCTCTGACAATTATGTGTTTTCACTGAAAAAGATTGCAATTTTCAAGGGGACAATACAAACAAGGGGGAGAGGGAGAGAGAGAGAGCCAGGGAGAAGCATGCAAAGCGCGCTCGCTCGAATTTCAATCAGCCGCCGAGACCCTGAGGGTGATTAACAAAATGGCTGAAAAAAACAGCTTCATTGTTGCAGAGGCATGTCAGTTTGCAGTCACCATGACATGACCAGGGGCCGGCTGAGGAGGCTGTGTTGTCAACGCGCTCTGCACCGACTGAGCACCACTCGCAAGGCCGGTGTTTCCAAGCCAACTCGGCGTGATCTGCTGCCCTGTGTTTCGCTGCGCACCGCGGCCGGTGGACTCTGTTACTGTGGGACTGTATTCAGCGTCGCTTCGGACCAGCCTCATAAATAGATGAGTGTTTACACGTTCTACAGAGTTCTATTTATCGCTGTGGCAGAATGGAAATCCTTGTGATTGTGATGTTAGGTAACGGGTCGGCAAATAAAAGAATTACTTGTAAGCAGGTTGTTTGCGATGAGATCGGCACTTTATTACACAGCTCTGCTTCGGGTTTATACCAGCTACTGTCATAAAATAAAGGGCTGAAACTGTTAATTGGATTAATTGTGATTAATCGATTATTGAAATAATCTTCAACTAATTGATTAATGATTGACTCTAAACATTTCACTTAATAAAATATAGGTCTGACAATTAATTAGATTAATCGTGATTAATCGATTATTGAAATTATCGTCAACTAATTTGGTAATCGATTATTAACTCAAGAAGAGGCCACTTAATATAATTAAAGGCTGAAATGATTAATTGGCTTAGTTGATTATTGAAGTAATTGTCAACTACTTTAGTAATCAATTAATTGTTAAAAAATGCCACTTGCTGGGAAAAAAAGCACTCAGAGCAGTAATTTATCCAAAACTGTACTAAAAAATATACATTTTGCATTTATGACAATACCTTTCTTTGTAACTACGTTCTCCCCAGAACTCCTTAAGTAGCAAAGCTTTAGCTTCACCTGGCTCAAATTGAGCAAAAAACCAAATCTCCTATCAAGCACCTGTTGCATTCCAATTATTAATTGGTTAATGCAAAAATTAATAATTAATCTACAAATGTTTACATTAAAAAAATGCTACAATATTGCATTTTAGGCAATAAAATATTTATTTTCTTATCTGAAAACAAAAACTGAATGATTTGTTAAATCATTAAGCAATCAATATAATAATCGATTACAAAAACAACTGTTAGTTGCAGCTCTAATATAATAGAACTAAAATAAGAGATGGGGGCTGGTTTCTAAATTACTGCTCTCTGCTCCAACATCTGCATCTTGTCACTAACAGAACCTTTTTGCACAAGCTAAAGTAATAACAGCTTTATTACCAACCTGCATAACAGCATTGAAGAAGCAGGTGTTCCCAAGGTTAATTATCCCCTTAACAGGGACCAAGGTGCTGTTGATGGCAGGATTCTTTCCTCTTTGTGCTTCAGCGTAGTCTGATGGTTCTTCTCGCAGCTTGATGATCTTGGGTGATGCTGCTGGAACACACAAACACAATGAAATGCCGATGGCTAGCTTAGACACAAGCAGTCAAACACACCAAAAATGGTGAGATTAAATGGTAGGTGTTGCGTGGTTAAAAGAGAGCTGGATTTCTCTGCAAGACTTTTGGTCGTTTTTGACTTTTCAGAGTCAGTTAAATCTCTTTTCTGGCCCATTTTGCTTCAAGAAAAAAAGAAAGGTGCCTATTAATTTTACACACCTTGATGTTGGGTGTTGACCAACCCTCCCTCATTACACACCACCTGCCATGATTAACTCCATCAAACATTCAAGTTTATCCAGCTTGAAGTTAAAAAAATATGCCTAAAAATGATGATGAGGTCAAAATACTCACTTGCCTAGCTATGCACATAGCATAACTGGAACTCTGGAGCAAATCAAACCACATTAAGCATTTCTGTTTGTAGTACTTTCCATTACGGTTAAATCATGAACAAAGCTGGAGTCAAATTTGGAGATAGAGATGTAAAAGTGTGCGGTTTGAAATTAAAGTTACATATAAAAAATGATAATCAGTTTCTTGCCAACTTTGATTTTGAAAAAATATATATACAAAAAAGAAAGTGGTTCAGACTTGACATGAGAACTGGGTTGGGAGCAGGGTGCTGCGATGGCAGCTGGAAGGAGAGCTGGGTCATTTGGGGAAGGCAGATGACAGCTGTTGAAGTTTCTGCTGGTTTGTGAGAAGGAGGGGGAAGCAGGGCGATGGTTGGGGCAGGAGAACTCCCCTTCCATAGCCAGCTGTTACTTCTGATCACCGCGGAAAACTAACCTTCGACAGAAACAACGACACAGATGGTCAGTGTGGAGCGGTGCGCGGAGCGAGGGACGAACCGGAGCGGATCCTACAGCTGCATGAGCCGATCTCAGAACCGGTAGGTTAACATCTGACTGACAGAGTGCTAACACGTGTTAGCAGACACTGATATGCCGTTGTTCCAGTTAGTGACTAGCAGCTACAGTGCCGATAAAAGTATTCACCCTTTTGAATGGTTGACCCTCTCTACTGCTTTTATAAATCAATCACGTTCAACTAAATTTGGCTTTTTTGACAAATTTTTTTTTACACAAAAATCCTTTTTGTGTAAAAAAAAATAAAAGTTACATTTTGTTTGTATTGATAGCAAGTCCAGACCCAAATCCCAACGAGAATCTGTGGAAGAGCTTAAACCTGCTGCCAGCATATCCTGTATTACCCATCTGACTGAGCTTGGGAGAAAAAAACAAGTTTTAAAATTCATAAAGTTGAAAGAAAAACACACAAAAAGACCATACACACAACGCACTTTTCAAAATTTATTCGGAAACCTTCTTTTAACAACCAACTACTCAAATTCCTTGCTGCTACTATGCTCCCTTTTTAAGTCATAAATGACTTAAAATCCCAAAAGTCAAGCAGTTCAGGGAGGTACTTTTGTCATCCACTGGACAAATCCTGATGCTAATTATTAGGTCTGATGCTCTGACTTAACTTGGCCACATTTTAGAGAACTGGGGAATATTCCTAATATTTGTAAGTAATGGCCTCTGGAGTCTAAACCAATCACACATATCAACAAACTTTAGAACAACAACAAAGACCAAACATTTTCACGAGTCAAAAGAAGAGCAGTTTGATGCAACTTTTCCTCTGAACTTTTTGGTCAAACAATCTTTACTGCAGTACAGAAGGTCACAATTCTATCCTCGCATTATTGTATGACATGAAAGACAAGGGAAAAAAAATCATAAATCTAACATAATGTTAAAAACTTTTTCATTGGAGAAGGAATTTCATGTTAACAAAAAAAACCTACTTCCTTCTGGTTTCACAATGACAGAAGCGATTCACTGAAGTATTCAATGGTTTGTATTGAAAAAGAAAACTTAAAATTACTCTTTAGACAGACGATAATGATTTTAAAAAAAGTCACAAAAAGGCAGACTGTGGAGATCTCAAAGGAATATCGAGAGACACAAAGGATTCATAAACACGGGTCACAAGCCCGACCTGTTCACGCCTAAACCAAAGAAAATCAATTGAACCGCAAGCCTTTTGTAAGAACCTGCATCTTTACTTCGACGCTCAAATGGCCTTGCCTTTGCATGGATTCACTTCTTGTGCACAACATCTTTATTGCAGATCTATTCTTACAGTGACAGCCACTACCCAGAAGGCTTCTCTCCACAGGGGGCCCACAACTCTAAAGTCGTTGGAATGTAAACCTTGGAATTAACGCTCTAACAAACACACTCAATGTGAACGTCTAATTCTCTTTACAGAGAAAAGTAAAGAAAAGGGTAACTTCTTTGGGAAGTTTACAGTCTTGTTTTCAACAAATGCTTTGACTTTGCATGACTTTTACCAACTGCCGTTCGGTATTGATGAGAAACGGCGTACGCATCCTTCAACTTGTCCTGGAATTTTAGGGAGAACGACGGTAAAGGTGAGGTTCAGCTTGTCAGGACGACAAGTTGTCGAAGCGCGCTGTATAGGATAGCTAACTGCATCTGGACCTCTGCGCTTGCAACATCTGTAGGCCTGTTTTTTTATCCTCGTCAGGCTGCCATAAGGGAGTTCCCAGATGTCAACACACACGAATCCAAAGAAAACAAACGGAGATGGGGAGGTAAGGGAAAAACTGTATTTTTGAGGTTGGTGTGAAACAATCTGCTCACGCACGAGTCAACAAGTGATTAAAAAACAAAAAACAAAAAAAGAAAATGACCAGGGTAAGAGTGAGTGTCCGAACGGCATTTTGTTGTAGAGTTCGTGAGACAGATAGGCAAGGGTTGAAAAAGCTACGACCGGCACTTGGAAGTAAAAGAGAGTGCAGAGGAATGAGAAAGCCAAACGGGCGGAAAGAAGATGCCGATGGACACGCTCTGCATCTGGGACCGTCACCCAAGGTAAACAATGTTCAGGGAGCCATCTGGTTGAGACTGTGGGGGGCAGAGGAGAGGGTTGGAACGAGCGCAAGCATATGGAAAAGCAGATCTTTCCTGTCCCTGCAGCGGTCGGCGAAGGCAAATGTCAGCATGCGGCGCGTCCACGCTTGAGTGTGCCGCGCTCGGCACCACCACCTGGCCCTCCTTGCTCAGCCACCGAGTGTGGGCAGCAGTGACACTGTGGAGCCTTTCCCCCAGGGGAGGAGGAAAGCACTGAGGTGCCTGAGCTCGACCACAGGCATGCATGCACACCAACACCTCCTGCAATGCCAGCCCAGAGATGGACAGAAGAACCAGTGACTTGGCTTTCCTTCACAGGGGATAGAGCAAGAGTCCATTTTTGAAACGATGCTGATGATCCTCCTGTTGATTCAGATCATTCTTATAGGGTCAAATTACGTTGAATATTTTCTCTAGGCACCTGCACCAACAGCTCCAGTTCACATTTAGATGCTTGTATACCAAAGTCAAGCTGATTGCACTGAGTCTACAGAGATGTATTATGACAATCCTTCTTGGGGATGATTGGCTAATGGGCTTCACAAAGGGCGAATGTCAAACGACATCAACAGGAAAAGGTTTCCGCCAACCAGGGAGAAACCCAGCACACGGGGCACGATGGCAATGACAGAAACTTTCTCATGTTGCGTCGTTTACCCGCATGTGCAGGTCCGGTTGCTGGGTTGAACAAGGGCAACCATTGTTATTATTCAGAAAACAATACCACTTACTTGCTGTTCTAACATTTACACACATAGCCGCTAAACTTTTCTATCATGAAACGACAAATGACATTCAAGTGTGCCATTTACCAACATCTACTGCTTTTAGCACCAAACTTACCACAATCCCCCCATCTGCCACTTGCGACGTCAAAAACTATACTGATCTAAAACAACAACAAGTCTCTGCAAAGAAATATTTTCCAACAGACTCTTCACAGCCTTTTTTTTTCTTTTCTTTTTTCACATGCTTCACAGCTGAATAGAGAGGCAGCCGGATCGCACGGCCAGTTGGCTTCATCCGTGCATCCATGCTCACTTTCAGCGCAGCAGCGTGGAGGGCCAAGGCCAGCTCACTTCATGCAGAGCAGGCAGTCAAGAGGAAGCCCAGGCAACACCAAATGTCTTATTCATTTGCTAATTTGTTGTGACTGCAGGGCATAAAAAGCTTGCTTTCTTGCCATCTGAGGCCAAGAGAGCCCACTGACATGCTACTTAAAGACACACACACACACACACCCCAACAGATTGCGCTACCAACTATCTGCCCTACTTTTATGTGCAATGGTGGTAATAAATGGAGACTCGCTCTTGATTACTTTCACCACCAGGGGACAAGCATCTAGCCACTGACTCGGCAAAGCTGAAGTGACAGTTCCTAAAGATGGCCGTTTGCAAAACAAATAAAAACAGGTGAGAAGACGTGGGTAAATGCTTTGCCTTTAGCGGTTGCCATGGTGCCTGAACTCAACCACAACTTACCCAATACGAAAAGACCAAAGCGCTAATTCATCATGTAACAATGCGACTGTTTTTCCAACAAGATGAAACCCTTTCAAAACATGAACAAACTTTACACGTTTACGTCAACATTTTAGCCAAAACAAACTCCAAACAGCCTTATCCTAATTTATTTGACGTAAAGGTTTTTGGAATAAATAGCAGCAACATGAACATAAATGTGGTGACCACAAATTCTCTAATAACTGAAAATGCATGCTATTTTAATTAGGGATGGACCAGTTTTTATTTAGGACATCGGCTTTCATTAAATACCTTTTTTTTTTTTTACCCTAAATAAAACAAAGAGAAGAACTGCATCAAAACTCAAAATTAAACAATTATGACAAAAAAAAAAAACATTTACATTATTGTTGCTGAATTTAATTAAAATGAGTGAAGATAGAAGAGAAAATGCAGAAAAGCGGCACAAGATTTAAAAATAACCAATGAGACTGATGGTCCAGGTTGGAGGTGTAAGATTATCTCGCATAAATGTTGACATCAAGAAGACAGGAAAGAGCGGGAGGCTTCATGTTCCTTAAATAACACGAAGCTAGTTATGACTTCATGTTTTAGTCAATTATTTAGTAAATAAAATCAACTAAAATTAAACAAGAATTAAAATGACTACAGATGATTGAATTATATTCAAAATTTTGTCAGTGTTTAGTCTAAAAAAATGAATTTAAACCAAAGTCATGCTAATACTTTATTGTTGTCCGTCATTTTTGACTGATCGCTTTTTTTAAAATTCTGTCATTTTCTATTTTTAAAGTATAATTTTTGTTTTTACTCAAATGTGATCACAAATCTCAGTTTCCCATTATTTCATATTATAATATACTGGGCAATTTCTGTGAAATGTATTTTATTTATTTATTTCAAGCATGATAGTATAAAATCACACATGTGAACAAGGAACGCAAAAGACACATATTTTGTTACCACAATAATCTTAACATGCACGAAAAATATGGCTAGAATTGCTCGTAACCAACAATCGTAAATGTAGAGCCACAGAAAATTGTAATTAACTTGCCAACATTTGCTAGAAAATCATTTTAATTCATTGATTAACCATTACCAGTCATATTTTGCAGTAGAAGAGGTTTCTATTACCCTGAACACCGTTTTAAAAGTGGAAAAGCTACTTTTCTGTTTTTGTTGCTGCTTCAGAAATGTTATACTTGCCCAAACACCTTAGAGGTGGATCCCCCCCCTTGTTCTTAATACATAGTGACACCCCTGGGGATCAATGTGTAATAGATCTGAAACATAAAGATTCTTCCTCGTTTTGATTTCTGCAGTTTTTGTTTTCAATTTTCTTGCTCTGAAATCGTTTTTTGTTTAGTCTCACCGAAAATGTTTAAAGAAAGTGTGTGACCAGGTTTGATTCTGAGTAAACAGTGCCAACAGTCTGTGTAAACCATATCCGTAGCGTTCTTGAAACGCAGCTCTGGGCCACTCTAAAACATTCTGAAGGCTACAAGTGGCCCCCGGGGCTCCGTTTTAACACCTCTGCTGCAGGTGAACACTGACGTGTAATTACAGCAGGATCTCACTGTACCCATCAATCACAGAATGTCTATTTGTGTGTAAGTTTTAGTTTCTGAAATGATCTAACTGAGGAGAGGAAACGTGATAAAAGTTGCCAGCGTACACTGGAAAAAGACGTACTCGGTTCTCACACAATAAGCCCGGTTCCGATTAGCTTCAACTTCAATTTCAGAAGAAACAATCAAGCTTTCATTCCAAAACTCATTTCGAGACTTTTTCCACACCCAAACGTTGGCGGTCAAACGTCAAAACCGGCTCATAATCTGATTATGTTGCCAGTTTTGCAGGATGATGTAAAAGCAGAAAACACAAGAAGAAACAAAGGGCATAATAGCGTGCATATCAATGCAGCACAATCTGAGGAAGAAAGGCAACAGCTTGTGAACAGAAGCGGGATTGTGGGATTTCAATGCGAAACAAGCAGCGCCGTCCTTCCAACGCCGACATTTTAATTTACTCAACAAAGCCTCCCCAGCTGTGTTACGACGCCGGAGCCCGGCTCCCTGAGGTCAATTCGATTTCTACTGGGACTCTGGTACTTGAGCTGAAGGCCTTGATGGTGAGAGAGCACAGTTAATCGGCTTTCTTTCTTCCCGGAGCTGTTGTTGTACAAAATTATTATAGATTCTGAAAAAAAGACGAAAAAGAAGGGAAAAAAAGTCGGAGCTGTGGCTCCTTTTGTGCTTGAGGTCTATAGGAAATAAAAAAAAACAAAAAAACCCCAGAACATAACAGTGGCTTCTTAAGAAAAACCTGGCCTTCACAATCAAATGCAATTTCACAAGCTGCTTACCAGGCAACAAATATCTACTTTGCTGCGACAAAGAGGGAGCGGCCTGTATACCCAGCCGCAGGGAGAACTGAGAGACAGGGAAAGGGTGAAAGGTCAGTTAAAAGAGGAAGATATAGAAGAAAGGTGTAGGAGGTCACTTTCCACTTCGGGGGGTCAACAGCGAACCTGTTGGCTCCACTAGAGAACGGATTTGTTCTGGTTTATGAGGAAAGACCCCAACACTGGATTTTTATGAACGCATTTCCCTCAATTGTTCCGAATTTAAGATATTTCTGTCAGGTGTCATCATGGATTAGTGATAAGTGGCGTGTTGCAGCTCCACTATGTTTGATCAGATTACACAGCAACGCTTTTAGAAAACAATAATTATGTTTCCATCCAACTGTCATGCAAAATTTGAGCGAACTTTTTAAAATGTTGCAAATAAACTAATTAAATGCGTTTCCCTCCACCTTTTTGGAGCGAATCAACTGGTCTGCAAAAAGTGTCATTTTGGTAGATGCTGACGCTACGCATTGCTGTAACAAACAAAATGTCAAGGTTTGCAGACTAGCAGGAACCACGCATCTAAAAAAAAAGACTGAAGGTGCGTTCACACCGGCCCCGGTTAGTCCGCTTTAATCAAACTGTAGTTTGTTGGTCTAAAACGTCCAGTTTGTTTGGTGAGGTGTGAATGCGATATCCAACTCTGATGTGAATCCAAAAAAGGCTAACTCTGGTCCACCTTAAAACCTACATCTCAGTTCGGTTGACGTGAGCTCTGGTGCGGCGCCGCTGGCCAAGCTGACACGCCTCCTCTCCCGTGCCGGAGGTTTGTAAACCCAGCCGCAGGGAGATTAGACAGAAGTTTCTTTGTTGCTCTCAAACATCAACAAGGATATTTCTCTTCAACTACTCCGCTTCCACGATCTGGTTTTTTATGGCGCGATGACACAAAAAGTAAAAAAAACTGTATTCATATCTCAGTCTTAATAATTCCTTAAAATCGATTTCTAAAAAAATACTAGTTCCACTGTCAGATTATTTCACTTATAACAAGATATTTTACCCATGTTATAAGTGAAATAATTTGCTAGTGGAACTTGTACTTTGTCATCCATATTAATTAATTATTGATGACAAAGTACACGTTTGTCGTCAAACTTGATGTAACTTTTCAGCAAGATACAGGTTTCTGTGTCTTGCTGAAAAGTTACTTGTAAGTTAGTTTTGTCTTATTCCAAGTGTATTAATATATTTGCACTAGAAACTAAAGTAAAAATACTTGGTAAGATTTGGTGTTTTTGCTGGGTGGGTAAAACATTTTTATTTGTTCTAAAATCTAAAATAATTTACACTGATATACACATACGTTTTGTGGCGATAAATTGTATTTTTATTACAAAAAGAGCGCAAAAGTGCTGAAAAGAAGGAGGCAACGGTAAATATAAAGGTTTATGAAAGAGGACTTATTTTTCCTCCATCAAAAAAAAAAAACTAAAAAACTCAGCGTTTTAAAATACAGACATGCATAAAAGAATAAATCTCCAATAAGAACGCAACTTTTTTTTTCAGCAGGGCTCGCGGCACATTTGTAAAGTCGATATTTTCACGTGGAAGTTGATATTTTCAAGGTTCAACGTCCTCCGCCATCCCTTTCTGTGCGTCAGCATGTCTCCGCTGAGAGTTGGAGCGCTCCAGCTGTTAAAATCCAGTCGCTCTGACTTGTTGAGGACCCTGGCTCCCACTAGTGCGGCGCACAGGCCCAGAGGTGGTGAGACGCACAGCGGCTCTGCGGGAAGGACGGCTACAGATAGCGACGGAGAGACAAAGGATGACGGCGCGGGAGCTGGACCCCCACGCAGCTGCTCGCGTTCTTCAGGGAACGCAGGCGGGAAGTGTCGCTCGAGCGCTTAATTCCTTTAATATGTGCAGTCATGCGATGCGCAAGGTGGGGGCGGAGGGGTAGGATGGGGAGTAAGAGGAGGGCAGATAAATCCTGCAATGGTAGACATGAGGGACCAGCTTCACTGGGCCTGGGCAACTGGCCGCTTGGCCGCTGGCGACATGGCACCGGGCAGTGGGCCACGCTGAGACCAAAAAGTGCTGATGCTGCCCACCACCCTGATCAGATTCAGTTTGTTAGTCGAGCTCCCTGCATGCCAACACAACGCAGTGGGGGGCACCAGGAGCCAGCAACAGAAGGTGTGTGTGTCTGTGTGTGAATACATGAGATTATCAGGAGTTACATGGCTGACTGAGCGAGGAGGACTCAGGTGGTCTGAATGAGGGGAAAAGGACAGCTTAGTCTGAATGTTTAGTACAGCTACCAGTCTATGCCAGTATCTGCTGTTCCCTTTAACATAAAGAAAATCATAATTCATAATTCTTCAGAACGAATTATAAAATATGAACGGGTTTTTTTCCCCTCAGTTTGTCTTATTTTGTGACTGATAGGAGGAAGAGAAAGCTCCTGCCACAAGGGGGAGCCGCTGTACGGCAAGCCGACTACTGCAACAATTGGTTTAAAACTTGGTTTTCCTTTTCAATGGAAGTTGATCAAACTAAATAACATAATATTTTAAAACAATCATGCAGGTATACCGTGTTATGATGATCATCAAATGAAAAACAGCTGCATCATTAAACTTCGGCGATGTTCCGGCTTACCGACATGTCTGTTTTATTTGCTTTGGTGTGCAGCACCAACGGTGTTGGTTTAAAGTGCTTCATGAATAAAATTGTATTGTACTGTATTACCTGATGTCGCCTTGGCAGAATGTTTCTGCAAAAAGTCGAGAGTCTGAGCCAAAGCCTTCTTGTTGCAGTGTGTAGAGAGCTCTTCGTTACATTCAAAGCACCTGTTGAAAATGTAAAAATATATTTCATTAAGAATGTGACAAAAATACACAGCAAAAGCAGACAAAAACAGATGCACTGATCATTTTAACAAAACCAATTTGGTGTGAGTGGAGGAAAATTGTTTGGTTAAAATTGTTCATGTGAATTTTGATTAAAAATCGGCTAAATTTGTTTAGTTTCTATACAAGTTAAACACGTTGTCATAAATCAGCCCTTTGGTTGTGCAGCTTTACTTTTTCCTCGTTACGGTGGCCTGCAGGGATTCTCACCAGGCCTTCCACGTGTTCAGGCTGATGGTGATGTAGTGCGACTCTGGATGAAAGGTCTGGTGATGCTTGACGGCATGCTGGATTCCTGATTGGTTACAGCCCTGTAAGACAGTTCATTGAGACAGCTTATGTTTAAAATATCATTCTACTGATTTTAAAAAAATTAGACTTATTTTTGCATTTTGTCACATTACAACCTCAAACTACTATGTATTTTAAAGGAATTTAACATGAAAGGCCGACAAAATTGTAATGCAGATTTGGGAAATGGAAGAAAGAGATATGTTTTTTTTTTTAAATTATTATTATTCACAAATAAAAAGCTTAAAAGCAGACAATGCATTTATATTCGCGTTCCTGCATAGGGGTGCTGTGCAGTGTTAGTTTTCAGGCACATCTTCAGCTTTGAATATAGGAGTAAAAGTTCCATGTTGGTGGCATCTGACCAGAGCAGCTTCTTCTACATCTTCGCTGGGGTCTTGAAAATATGTTTTCTTCTTTGAGTGAAATTATATTAACGTTTTGCTTCAAATGCTTTTCTTTCATTGTGATGCTTCTCGTTCATTTTCTCAAGTTTAGAAACAAAATAACGCAATCTGTACGCACCAGCCTGATTTATTTCAGTAAGCAAAGGTAGGCAAAAAAAAACTAATTACATTGCTTCCTTGGTTGCAAATTTGATCACAATTAAGTGTAGTTAGTTTGATACAAGAGGCTACACAAATTAGGGCTGGACTGATTAATTGATTAATCACAATTAATCATGATTAATCGATTAATGAAATAAATCATCTCCTAATTTAACAATCAAATAATCATTAATGGAGTACACATACTCAAAAACCTTACTGAATGAACACAGCAAGAGAAGTAATCAAGTCAAAGCTGTACAAAAAATATATGCACTCTATTGCATTTTCGGCAAGGAAATTTTAATTTTCTTATTTTAAAAAGGGCTTGAATTATTTGTTCAGTTGTATATTTTAATATATTTCTAATATTGTAAAAGAAATGTTTAAGTGGTAATATGAAAAATCTGCTGAATGTGCCAATTTTTTAATCCGATTAATTTGGTTAATCGTCACAAAAATCAATAGATTAATCGATTACTAATACAACTTAGTCAAAGCCTTAATAAAAATGTGGAGTTTTTTTTGTCAAAAAAGCAGTAAATAAATGGCCAACTTCAAACATACTGCAAGATAAAAAGGGAGCTGAATTTGATCACGCTCTTACAATGTTTTATGTAAGAGAAGCAAATCTGACCTGAAAACCACACTTGAGGCAGACCAGGATGTCGTGGCACGCTGCCGGCTCGCCGTCGATCATCGTCCTCTCCCTCAGACACTCGGTGCAGACCAACCACACGCTCGACAGGACCGACTTCTTCACCGAGCTCAGGTCCACTGCTTTGTTAACATGTTGGCATGTCAACCCTGGTCGTCAAACAACATTCAATCGATGAAAGGTTTTCTATACGTGGACTTTTAAAGGGGGACCACTTATTCAGGGTCTTTGGTTTTTAAAAAAAGTGAACAAATTTACAGCGACAACAGATCAGAGTGCTCCTAAAAGCTTGAAGTACTACTTAATGAATGGTTTTAGCAAATCATCGCCTGAAACTGAAAAAACAACATTTTAGAATAGTATCAAAATGGGAGTGGTAATGTGAATCCTGGCCTTTAAAAACTGTTATAAACACGTTTACTAGAGTCAAGGTTTTAGTCAAAATCAATTTTGGTTTCAAAATAAGTCAACAGAAAAGAAAACTCTAAAACCAGCTATGAATGTAAGTCTAAATGCAAACTAAAGGGCTGCAACTAACAACTGTTTTAGTAAATCAATTATTCTATTGATTATTGAATAATTTATAGAACTAAAATTTGCCACTTACTAAAACATAGCTACAAACAAAGAAGGTATTTTAATATAAATGCAAAATGTTTGTTTTTTGTTTTTTTTTACAGTTTTGGCTCAATTACTGCTGTGAGTTGTTCTTTCTAAAATCTGCCGTTTTGTTGAGGCTGTATACTCCAGGTAACGATTAATCGATTACTAAATTAGCTGATGGTTATTTCAATAATCGATTAATCACTGTTGATCCAATGAATCGTTTTAGCTCCAGATAAAACATAGAAAGCAGTAGCAGTTTCAAAAGTTGAGCAACAGCAAAAGAAAACTAACATTTCAGATTTCTGTCTGTTCAGAAAACGTTAATATTTTGTTAGCATAACAACTAAACGCTTGCCCTGGTTGAACACGGCAGTAATTCCTTCTATTTGACGTGAACCTAGAGCAGTGTTGTATAAAGTACTGAAATCTCAGAGTCAAGTAAAAGTATAAGTACCTCTCCAAAATATGACTTTGGTAAAAGTCGAAGTCACTGACTGAAATGTTACTTGAGTTAAAGTCTTAAAGTATCTGAAACTTCTTGTACTTAAGTATGGAAATTACTGTAAAAATGGATGTACTCAAGTAATGTAATGAAAAGTACAAGTAAAAAGTAAAACAAAGTAAATGCAGTTTGAATGACATTTTTTATATTTTGGTAAACTTGTCAAATACACTTAAAATAATGTACCCAACCAAGTGCAGGCAAAATTAAACCTGCTAATAGATATACCTGCAGGCATCATTTAGTTAAGAAAATTAGGTGCTTTACCAATAGCACAAGGTTAACTTAACCTGCTTTACAACTGAACCAGCTTCTTAGTATACCCTCCAGGACAGAAAATACAAAGTTTTTGTAAGACTTAAATTTTCCCTTCAAGTAAGGTCAGTGCTGAAAATGAGAAAAATAAATAGTACAGAAAATGCGGCCAACATGAAGAGAAAGAGCTGTTACAATTACTCTACTTCACAAATCAGTGAATCAGTCAATCCTACAGTCAGTAGGTGGTGCACACAACTGGTCATTATGCAAAAGAAAAAAAGAATTGGGAGGGAAATGCAGCTTATTGGCATCTGTAAACCTGGTTTTGAACTTGCATGCCTTTCCTATATTCGTTAAATTTAGTCTAAATTGCTATCGCTATGGCTTCTGTCCCCCTTGAACAGAGGAGTCTAGGTAGCCTGATACAGTCAACATTAGGCCTAAGCTAAATACACCACGTATGGAACTGAAACGATGCCAAACAAAGTTCATTTATGGTCAACGTTTCACAATACAGTAGTGCCTAGTGACCAAGCTATAGTTACTGAAACAGGAGGATTATAACCATTTCATAAGTTACCTCGATGTGTTTCTTCAAGTTGGACGGGGAGTTTTTGTAAGATAGAATTTCCACATCTTCGGGCAGGAATAACATAAACTGCATGCGGTACGACGAATCTTTAACACCCACGAAAGAGTATATTGTGTTTAAATAAGGCCATGGGCTCTCATCACCAGCTGGTGGTTCCCCTGGAGCCGTGTCCGACGTAGTTGCAGTCGTTGTGGTCTCCGTCTCCTCCTCCATGTGGCTGCTGCTGATTGCAAGACTTGCTTTGTGTTTAATGGGAGAAGCGAAACAGGTGTATCCTATTGGAGGTGATGAACAAGCCCAGGCAAGTAGGCTACCGACTTTGTTCGGTAGCCTGCTTGCTACTTGCTAATCAGTAGGTGGGATCAAAACACTTGCGTTTCTCTCTCTCGCTTTTTTGTACCGAGTAACTAAACCACACATTGAAAATGTATCGGAGTAAAAGTACGCAATTAAGTTCGGAAATATAGTGAAGTAAAAGTGAAAGTCATCAAAAATTTTCATACTCGAGGAAAGTATGAAGTACTCCAAAATATACTTAAGTAAAGTAGTGAAGTATTTTTACTTCGTTACTATACAACACTGACCTAGAGTATTTAGAACCAAACCTGATCATTAATGGCACGCCAAGGCTTTTGAGCTGACTGCTTTCGACTTACCGCTGACTTCATCTGATGACTCCTCATCTCGAGGTTTCCGTGGTTTATTAGTCCGCTTTGTCATGTCGGCGGCTTTCAAAGAAAAGGGATCCTTTAGCCGCATCTGGAGCTCTGATAGTGCGGATAGAAAACGAGCTCAGGTTAGTTTTTTTGTTTGTTTGTGTTTTTTTTGGAGGGGGGACATGTTTTGTTTTTTTGTTAAAAAGAGCAAAAATCTCTCAACAAAACTTTAAAACCAAAGTCCCAAACCGCTCATAAGTCAGAACAGTCCAATATGATAGATAGATGGATGACAGACAGCTAAACAAGTAATGGATAATTTGACATTGTTGGTGAGATTGGTGGATGGATAGACAGAGAGGTAGAAATACGGATAAAACTATTTGACAATGGAATCAGGAGGGAATACTCTGAATCTATAAGTGCTATCAATAATATGTTTTTGTATGCCATCAAATTATTCCAGGCTCTCCCAAACCCTGGGATCAAGGGAAAGGTTGTGTAAAATTTGTTGAAACAGCTTCATGTGGTGTTAATTCAGATGAATGATTTAATACAGCAAAAACCTTCACTGCTTTTTCTGATGTTGCTAAAAGCAAGCACTTCAACCATATTGTCATGTTGCCATAGGAATCCAAGAGATCTTTCCTTACATGATTTATCCAATACTCGCTCGTGGTATTTAGAGTTGTTACATATTCATGTCAAATCTAATCATCCTATCTGAACAAGAAATGAATACATTAGTGTAATAAAAAGGACTGGTGAACAAAGAGAGTTAATTCACAGTGAATATCTACTCTACAATGGGCAAGAACACAGATAAGAGGCCTACTCAGTGTGGACAGTCCGGATTTATGCATTAAAAACTTCCCACCGTTAGCATGTACAACCTACACCTTAAACACAACCCCTCCTTTCATGACCAGACGCGAAGAAAGCAGTTTAAACTTACCTCTCTCAGCTCGCCGCTTTGCTGTCTGTGTTGGCTGAAAGTCAACAGTAATGTCTCAACTCTTCCTGGCTAGCTAACAAGCTAGCTGCATTAGCATGTCGCGACAAATGCAGCAACTAACACGTAACTTTCACACAGAACAATACTTTGACTTTACGACATCCCAAATGTTTACGCCAGCGACGAGCGAACAAGCCGCAGACTCTGTGTTTTCCCCCCTGTCGGTTTCACTTTCACCAGGAGATGTTGCTAAGCTATCGGTAGCTCCAACTTTAGCCGCAGAAGTCAACATGTGACGCAACTACGGCAGCGCAGCTTGATCAAATGCTGCATTCACGTAAAATAGTAAACGTTTCTTTCAGAATTCAAGAGCGTTAAATGTTCTTTCTAAAACTTTCAATGGGGTTTTGTCCTAAATATGTGCTTATAAATAAATAAATGAACTACTAAGTGGTCATAGGTGATATTATTTACATAAGTTTGTCCTTTAAATGATCTGCACTACTGCGCAAGCGCAGAAGAATCATTCTGGCGTTACTTTTGTGTGGTAACGTGGTTTTCTGTTCGCACACTGGGTATTATGGCGCTTAGAAGATGCTGGAGGTTGACCGGTGTCCTCTCGAGACTCCCCGTTATTCATGGGTCTTCTTCACCTGTGGGACGGGTAGCTGTGTCCTGCTTTGTCGACACTTACCGAGGCTGCAAAAGTGAGTTTAACATTAAACGACTCGTTGTTTTGCAACGAAGCCCATGTATAACCCTCATTTCTCCCCCTGTTTGTTTGGCTTTCAGAAACAGAGTTCCAGCTCCGCAAATTTAGCGCTGAAGGACGGAACACAGATGTGAGTTATGCGCAGCTGAAGCAGCTCCTGGCTGACGGCAAAACTGTAGTTGTGGATGTCCGGGAACCCTGGGAGCTCCGAGAGTACGGCTTCATCCCCGGATCTGTCAACGTCCCACGTGAGTGAGTTGAAAAAGCTAATTGAATCTACATTATATGGTATTCATGGTTTAAAATCTGAAAGTACTTTAAGTGAATGTTCTTAAAAAAGCAACCAGCTTCACAAATGTGTTATATTTATCTAACAGCGCGTTCTTTTTCTCTTGACCTCTTTGCGCTGCCTTCACTGCCCAGTGGGACAGGTGAACACTGCCCTCCAGCTTGCTCCGGAGGAGTTTAAAGATAAATATGACGGTGAAATGCCCAGGCAGACGGATAACATTGTGTTCGTGTGTCTGGCCGGGGTCAGAAGCAAGACTGCCCTCAACACAGCCGCTTCGCTGGGATTTACAGAGTTAGTGATTGTTTAGAAACCTCCAAATTTAAAGTGCAATGCAAAAAAAAAAAAAAAAATCATACTCATTCAACTTTTTTAAACCTGTGTTACAACTACAAACTTGAAAAACAAAGTTGTATTTTTAAAGAAAACGTGATTTTAAATTTGGTTTTGAAATAAAAATCTGAAAATGTGGTTTCTACTGGTACTCCAAATCTCCCTGACATTAATCTTTTTCACACATCTACTTTACTTTAGTGTAAAGTAGATGTGTGCCTTGCAGTGTCATGTGAGACTCTGTTTTATTGCGGTTTCACAGTTTATACAATGTTGTTGCAGAAAGCTTTATTATGTGGTGTCCTTTGGAAAGATGCCACACATCTGTTACACGTCAAGCCAAAAAGTAGAGCAAAAAAAATGGAGCCACAACACTTAGTAACAGGAAAAAACCTTAAGTTTATTTTTTTGTAGAATAACGTCACACTGGAAATAAAGGAATACAAATTTAACTTGATCAAAGTGTCACAGGATTTTCATCTAATTGTCATCAGAATTATAAATATGTAACAAAGCCACCATTTTTCTTTTGCTCTTCACACTATGAGAAATAGTAGAGAACATGCCGTTAAAGTAAAGTAGATGTGTGGCTTGCCCTTCAAAAAGGAGACTACTGGAGAATACATTTTTTTTGTTACTGAATTGAAACATATATTTAATCAGTAGTGAACATTTAGAAAGACTTGAGGGATTTTCTTCAGGGTTTTTTTTTTTTTCTTTCATTGCAGTGTTCAGCATTATCCCGGTGGATGGCAAGACTGGGCGGAACAGGAACAGCTGAAGTGATCCACACATTTTGGAAAGAGGAAGCTGCGATGAGTGCGATCACAGCCGAGACAAACTGGCGACCTAGTTCCTCCGCTTTCTGTCACCTCGGTATTGGTTCTGTAAGTCCCCGGAGCTCCGCTGTAGGGATTAAAACCCAATTCCTCCAAACTTCAGTCTGAGTTCTTCAAGTTGACCAAGCAGGTGGCATTTTGTTTACTGCTATACAATAATATGACAAAAGGGCTTTGTGAGTGAATTGCGCTGCAATTCCATTTTTCGGTGTCAGTGTTAATCGGGCTGAATAGAAATGCATGCCACACTTTTCAGATTTTCATTTGTAAAAGAAAAAAAAGACATTAATAAATTGATATTTTACTCTCCCTCTAGTTATGCGGGTTTCACCTCGTATTGGAGAGTCACATACTAAAGAATGAAATTAATATTTCAACTTAACTTGAAAGTGTGTGTGTGTCAGAGCTTAAATTTTACCCAACTGTGAATCCAAAGAGTAAAAACCATAGGGCTCAATAAACATGTCATGCGCTGCTGAACGTTTTGGATCCAATGTAATTCTACTTGAAGTTACTTGCAACGTTTTTTGCACTTGACAATTTCACTAAGATTCATCTGTGCAACTCTTTACATTGTTGAAAGAAAGTGCTTGATTTGTTTTCATATGTTCTTATTAGTGAATAACTGCATGAAATTATCTATTTCTTGGAATTTATTCAATAACTTTTCAAGTCTAGATAATTCTGGAAACTGAAACTGGTTGTAAAAATTCTATTTTTTTCTAGAATTTTCTTACAGGCTAAAAGAAAATAATCTAGCAATGCTTTATAATATGCAGTGGTTTTCGCATGTATTTATTTTTAATTGCTGTACTTTATGCTTGATTTGCCACATGGTGCCTTGATTTTAACATTTTACTCATCAGTTTATTTTTGCTTTTTTGTTGTTCACTTACTAACTGAATATACACTAATTTTGTAAACTTTAGACAACTTCATACTCAGGTTGAACTGATCCAGTTGAACTGACTGAACAGGCAGGATGGAGTCGCCTTTATGACATAACGGCACCAAAATTCACAAACTCATCTTGACAGAATTAGCATTAATATTGGAAATATTATTTCATATTTCCTATTTGTTAGAGTTAAGAGTTTAAAAGTTGGTTCAAATGCCAAAAATAAAACTGGGAAATGGCTCCAACCAGTATTCTGAAACCCGGTTTTAGCTTTGTTTTATTTCTAGAAGAAATGGTTATTTACAACGACGTGTTAGGGCCATTGGAGAAAAGAAAAAAAGAGTACATTTGTGAAACAAACTCTGAAATGTTTAGATTAATCTCAGATATTTTCTAGGAAAAAAGATTGTACATTTCTGACTTCCGAAAGTTTAAAATTTGCAAGAAAACAGAAAAAGTCAAGAATTTTTTTGTTAATCTCAAAAAGTTTCTAGGAAAAGAAACTCGGAAATTTCTGTGCTCCCAAAGTCGAAAATTTGCGAGAAAATTTTTTTTGAGAAAATTTCTAAGATTAATAAAACATATTATTTTTCTCGCAAGTGTATTTAACACGGCCCTAACACGCTATCTTACTTATTCCAGGTGAATATTTATCTTCCAATGTTCAGAGTGTTACAAAAAAACCATAGAAAAAAAACACTACAAATGTATAAAATTTTGGTTGTTACATATCTAACAAATAAACAATCTCTGTATCTCCTACCAAAGCCAATGATTTAATAAAATCCATATTTTAACAATGTAAAAAAAACAAAAAACGTTTCGTCTTTTCTTCTGTTTTTTTCCCCCACTGTCTGCTGCGGGACATTGTTGGACGTGTCCAGTGGAGCTGACCTGAGAGGACATTTAGTGTCCAGAGTCAGATATAAATAGACGAGGAGAGGCTGTGGGGTGACAGCTGCTGTTGCCACGATGATCTACTGTGTTGAAGGTTCATATCTAATAGAAACTGTGTGTGTGGGGATGAATTTGCCACTTGCCCTACAGGAACCGTCAACAGGTTCCCCCATCAACCGACCGCCATGACAAACAGGTTTGTCTTCGGCTGACTAGTCTGTCTCTGAAACAAAACACGCGGGATGTCGTTCTGTTGTTCACTCTAGAGTTTAAAATCCCTAGAAGAGCTCAAACGGTAATCGTAGTCCAGTTTATTCTGGTCATTGTTTCTTGTTTATTCCAAATCTTAGAGGCAGCTTGTTGACTCCGAGCCATTGGCAGTGAAATGAAAATGAACTCGGCGTGACTTCCCAGATATATGAGCAAATAATCTGGCTCTGTTGCACCGATACTATTCCTGACCACGTTAAATGCCACAGGTGATCATTCAACTCGTGCTTCAGAAGCACATATGGAAAAAAAAAAATCATTTGGTATTTTATGAGATTTGCTCTTTATTTTTGTCATATTTGCTTTGTAGAGACTATGAAAGTTATTTTATTTGGACTTTAGTTTGATTTAGTAACAATAGAATTCACAAAATTATTCACCGCCCCCAACCCCAGGCAGATTTAGCTATATATATATATATATATTTTTTTTTTCAACCAGTAAGTTTGTTTCTAATTGCAAATGCATCTCTTCAAAGATAATAATGTCAAGGTTTCTTTTTACATTATGTACAAACTAATTGAACTTTAAACCTCAGTCTGCTGGGGTTTTATGTAATTTTGGGCACAACTGTCGCTAAAGAAAGACAACTTTGGGTTAGCCTAAAACAAGTCTGTAAAGTCTCTGAATAAGATGTAGCCCGTCTACCATAATCTTTCTTCATTTATTGGCTAATCTTGATTTGATTTTGTCCTGTTTTTCTTCTAAACTAGCTAATGTCTTAATGTTATCTTTCCGTGTGATTGGCAACAAAGAATCTTGACCTTTAGTGTCATAAAATCGTCAATTTATTGTGATTTCACTGCTTCGAACACAAAAAGCATTTTCAGTTTTCACATTTTCTTACTGAAGTTTGCATTGATTGCGCAAGCAGTGCTGTACTCTGTGTGTTCGTTCCTGTTCATTTCGATGATTCTGACTAAACCCAAAAATTTGAATGCAAAAATGATATTTGACAGCTTACATAATCACGTGGAAGACCGCCGATTTTCAGTCACTGATTTCGTTCGTAAAGGATTTTTGCTAAAGAAGCTAGCTGTACACAGAGTGCTGTGTCCAAACACAATCATGGAAAGTTAAGAGGAAGGAAAAAGTGTGGTAAGTGCACAAGCTGCTTTACACAATAACATCACCAGGACGCATGAAGCTACTCTATGTCTGTAGTCGACCAATAGAGCATACGTAGGGTTCTTCACTAAATTAGAAGCTTGAAATATTTAATAACTACATTAGAAAATATCATAGTGATGTGCAACATTATATGACTGCGAGCTGGAAAGGAGCTAGTGAGTAGTAGGATGATTGTGCACATGGCTGAAAGATTCCATCTCTCCTCCAACGTTCCACGCTGCTGTAAGACGTGAGGTCAAGGCGAAGGAATGGCCGCCCGCTTTGGATAGTACCTGTTAATTCTAATCTCTTTTTTTTCTGCACAGCCCGGTTTTAATATGTTTCAAACAGGCCAGACTAATAAGTTGTAATTCACGTCAAATCTTGACCCGGCTCTTCTACAACACCTCTCTGCTCAGCGTTCGACCAGGCCCCTTGTCCAATCAGAGCACAACACATCAGAGCTGCACCTACTGTAGGGCTGGACAATAAATCAATAACAATATGTATCGTGACAGACACGTAATCAATATCAACAGATAATACGTCTGATAGGATGTTCAATAATTTCACTGAACTCTGATCCAGGACCGCACAGCATTCTGGGGGATGTAGGCAGAGGAAAGTCTTTAGTTCAGGGGTATCCTAAGTTTTTGTCACGTGGAGAAAAAAAGGATTTTTTTTTTACCAAGGCGTATTAGGGCCTTTAGCAAAAAGGAGTAAAATTTCCCCCAAAATCTCTGAAATTTTCTAGAAAACTTGTAAACCTTCTAGAATTTTTTTAGATATATTTTTTTGACATTTGAAATTCAGAATTGTTCACATTTTTTGTAGAAAATTTCTGATATTCATTTTAAAAACTTTTTCTAGCAAATTTCCTAATGTTTTTTTTTTAGATTACTCTCAATTTTTTTATTTTTTTGCCAGAGGTCTAGTTTCCAGTTTCTTTTGGGTTCTATTGAATAAATTTATTCTCAGTAGTAAGAAGAGGATTTGGGTCACGTTGTTTCAAAAATGTTTGCTATATTTAGCCAAGTTTAAGAAAGAATAAAAGCTGATTTGGATGCAGCAAAGTTGGCTTTGTCATTTTCCTGTGTAAGAAATTTATGTTGGCAACAATATTTACACCGATTATAAATGAAAAGTCTCCATCTGCATCTATGGGACAGATTTGTATCAGTTTTTAATTGCAGTTGAGGGCCACACAAAATCAGTCCAAGGGCCACAAATGGCCCCTGGGTCCCACTTTGGACACCCCTGCTTTAATTGCTCAAACTCTCATGGCCAGCTAAGCAAGGTTGGTGTCATCAACTTAACTCACTCGCTCTTTGGTTACCTAGTAACAACCTGCAGCAGCAGCTTAAGGTTTCGCCATCTCAGAACTGTTACAATTAAGAGCAGGAGCGAAAACTGTGGGCCAAACACAAAAAGTGACGCCACACTTGTATTTCAGATATTTAACCAAACCGACAAAAAAAAATAATCAAAAATTACTAATATATCGTGATACGTTTCCAGCCACATCGTCCAGCCCTAGTGTATCGCCTAACTTCGTCCTCTCTCACTGGATCCCTATGTGTCATCCTGCTGATACTTGCACCGCAACCCGACAGATTACCGACGTTTCTACAGCCTGATACATAATCACAATGAGCATTCCGAGGAAACATTTGACATTACGAACCGCTTTCCCAGCTCAGCTCCGCTCCTCACAGGCTGCTGACAGATATCTGAGCTGACAGACACCTCAGCACCGTCCTGGTGCTGAGGTTCGAGATTCCACAGGTGTTATCTCATGCGCTGGGGGCGGTTCTGCTGGACCCAGAAGCATCGCTGACAATGAAGGCGGTATAAAACCCCGACTCCTGGCCGGCAGGACGGAGAACGAAGGATTTCTACACAGTTAAACCCCGGCTGAGTTTAGTTCCCACAATGAGTCGCAGCCCGGAGAGAATGTCATCTTACCGCCGTCACTTTGAGGACAGCAGCAGCAGCAGCTTGACCTACCAGGTCAGGGTGTCCAGCCCGTCCCCGACTCGGAGGGAGGTCCGCCATGCCTCTGCCGGCTACTCGGCCAGAGCCGGGTCCCGCAGCATGCGCGTGAACTCGGTGGGACGAAGGAACGTGTCTGCAGCACGGAGGTCACGCGTTGCTGGCATTGGGTAAAGAGCAACAAAAACATAACGTGGCTGAATTACACTGTAAAAACACACAATTTCGGCAGGCGTTTTGGTCTGGTTTCTTTGCATACTTGGAATAAGACAAAACTTAACTCACAAAGAACTTTTCAGCAAATAGGAGCTTGTTTTAAATAAATAACTCCTTAATATTGTTGCAGGAGTAGTTTGGCATATTATTTCACTTATAAAAAGGGGGGAAATGCCTGGTTATAAGTGAAATAAAAATAACCTCCTAATGGAATTAGTTTTTATCAATATTAAGGGATTATTTACTTAAAACAAGCTTCTGTGTCACACAGAACAGTTACTTATAAGTTAGTTGTGTCTTATTTCAAATGTACTAGGACATTTGCTGTAGAAACTAGACTAAAAATACTTGGTAAGATTTTTGCAGTGTTTCATGTTCTCTAGTCCATGTGGGAAATTTGATCCCCATCTACTCTCGTTTAATATAAACTGTGTGGTGCTTTACCGCTGTGTGTCGTCAGAGTAAGCGCAGGAGCCATGGTGTGTGTTGGGCCAAGTGGAGAAGCTCCCATGGATCTGGACGCTGCAGCAGCAGAGAACCAGGAGTTCCTCAGCACCCGCACGAACGAAAGACAGGAGATGATCGTCCTGAATGACAGACTGGCTGTTTACATCGACAAGGTAGAATGTTTCCTGAACTGAAATCATTCTCCATGTTACAACCCAAAAAGTAAAAGTTACATTTATCGAACTGGGGTGTTTCATAAATCCACAAAAAGTAGCACATGGCAGATGGAGGGAAAATTAAAGAAAGTTTTTACTTTTTTTTTCCACAAACAAAATACTGAAAGCCTTAGAGTGCTTTTGCATTCATCCACTTTTACTCGGATACCCCTAATTGAAAGCTGAGCCTTTCAGAAGTCAGCGAATGGAAAATAGAGCGTCTTTGTGTAATGTAATCTCAGAATAATGCCAACTATTCTGCGAAGGTCTCAGATTTTTGGTTTTTTATTTTTTTGGAGAACCTTAGTAGAAGAAACGGCAACATGACGACCAAGTAACACAACAGACAGGGCAGGGAGAAAGTTGTGAAGAAATTTAAAGCAGGATTCATTGTTTTATTTGCTAAAGAGGGACAGTTTCCATTAATGAATATTAAAAAATAAAAATGTGAAACACACCACATAAAGTCGAAAAGGCTCATTTTGATTGGGGTGCTCCACAAATCCATTGTGGGTAGACGAACACCATAACAACGTCTCATTTTGGCTAGCAGGCACAATTGTATGTATATGATTCAAATGTGTCTTCATCCAGGTTAGATAAGGTGCTCAGAATTGAGTCAAAATCCAAATTTAAATCCAATCAAATAGAGTGGCAGGACTTCAAAATTGATTTTCACAGATGCTCTATTTTACAAAGAAGAACAGGGGAAAATGTCTCCAGATGAGCAAAGCTGGAAGAGACCCACCTCAAACGACACCTAGCTGTACACAAAGAAAAATGGCTCAAAACGTCAGCCATACGTTCAGATTTTTATTTGCACAACAATTTGGAAACTGTCTAATTTTCCCTTCCGCGTCACAATTACGTGCCGCTTTGTCTAAAAATCCAAATTAAAGGTTTGTGGTTGCAATATGACAAAATATGTTTTAAAAAGCCTGAAGAGAATCAATACTCTGGCAGGGCTCTAAATTAGTTACACCAGGCTAGAATAAAATGGCTATTCATAAGAAGTATGCTCCTGATTGCTGATCTCAGTAAAGCCTCGCTTTTGTGTGTCGGCAGGTTCGAATGCTTGAGCAGAAGAACAAGTTGCTGGAAGCAGAGATCGAGGCCTACCAGAACAGGTTCCAGAAGCCTACGGGCCTGCGCTTGCTCTACGAGGAGCAGCTGAAGGAGCTGAAGAAGATTGCTGATCAGATGAGAGTCCAGCGGGTAAGGCAAAAAAAATAATTTTACGCTGCATCTCCTGTTTTGTTTTGTCTTTTCCCCTACGTTTCAAATGTTCAGTAGGGCATGAAGCTTTACACCTCGCTGACTTAGAAGCTCTGCTCGAGCGACGCTACAAGACGTCAACTTGGTGTTTTCAGGGTTCTTTACCTGGTAGAACGTGCCGATTTCTGGCAGGCAAATGTAGAGGTGCCTCGGTGCGTTTAGGTGTCACAGAGTACAGCTGTTATCGGTTATGCTTCATGCACAGATGATGGCTTGCTCATGCATTCGCTCGCACACAGTCACCCAGATGCAGGAGGGACGGTGCAGCAAATGCAAATGGGGTTGCATGAGCTACAGTCCGCACACCTCCTTGGGTTCACCTTCAAATTTAAATGGGCAGTATTATGTCAAATTGCCTTTTTTGAGCTTTATGTTATTCCCTCATCAAAAACCTATACCTGGAGTGTTGGCTTGACTCATGCATGTTTGAGAAATCCTTTAATAGTGGCAACTATTCAACTGTGCAACACTGGTGGTATAATCAACACCGCCGTCGACAAAGAGTGCTGTTTCATTCCACACTCTACTGCAGTTGATGGCGGTAATGGACACCTCAGCTTTTTTGCAAACCGCCACAAAACACTAAAGGAAGAGGAAGATTTTGCAATGACTTGCTCAAGGCAGAGCGTTGGAAAGAGCAGGAACCTCTTAAAGAGACAGAGGCCCAATCTGCAGGCGTTAAATTACAATGTCAATTTCTTTTTAAGTCATGTTTGCTATATAAAGTAATTGTATAACAACTGACTATAACATAATTACTTGATTCTGCTATAATATGGCACTATGTGTCTGGAAGAATAATACTGACCCTTTAATGCACAAAGGAGTTACTTCTGGTTATTTTCAGGACATCTCTTTTGCTGCTAAGGAGGCTGCAGCTGGTCAACTAGAGGCAATCAAAATCCGATATGAGGAGGCCTTAGAGCTGAGAAAGAAGGCAGAGTTAGAGATCGAAGCCTTCCGTCCAGTAAGTGCTATTTTATCTCTATCCAGAATCTCTGCTTCTAACGACAAGCCTGCAATCATAAACACGTTACAATCAAGGCTTTGTAACGTGTCTCCAGGATGTAGACAAAGCCACTTCCTCCCGCATTGCCTTGGAGAAAAAGCTGGAGCAGCTGGAGGTTGAAATCGAATTCTTGAAACGGATCCATCAGCAGGTAGATGAAGTGTCTGCGGGAGAAATGATTCCCTCCCAAATGATTCCTAAACGTCTCCTCTTCGTATAGGAAATCGAAGAGCTCATGAAGCAGATCTACGCCGCCCACGTCTCGGCCGAGAGCGCCTTCTCTTTGCCCGACCTGGCTGGCGCTTTGAAGCAAATCCAAACCCAATACGACGACATCGCAGCCAAAAACCTTCAGGTGAGTCACTACGAAGCGCAACAAGACAAATCTGCAGTGTGCAATTTAGACACACTGCAGATTAAACTAGCATAATTTCCTACCTTAGGAAATGGATTCATGGTACAAGAACAAGTTTGAAGATTTAACAAAAAAGACGTCGAGACACGTAGACAAAGTTCGAAGTGTCAGGGAAGAAATAGCTGGGGCCAAGAAGGATGTGAGTATCTTAATTTGATATACGCAAATAGAAAAGAAATTCTACATTCTGTCAGCACTTTGCATCATTTATTGCAAAACACTGCTAGATCCAAAACAAAGAACGTGGCTTGGACTCCCTGAGGACCAAAAACGAAGCCCTTGAAGCACGGATTCGAGAGACACTGGAAAAGCACAAGAAGGAGCTGGAAGAGCTGCAGGTAAACATTGGCTCATGTGGCCCCAGGGTGGACACCTGATCGCACCACAGCGATCACGTAACCATCTCAGCACATCTGTTTCCACAGGCTCAGATTGAGGCCCTGCAGCTTGAGCTAAAATCCACCAAGACGAAAATTGCCCTGCACCTGCGTGAGTACCAAGAACTTTTAAACATCAAGATGGCTTTGGAGATTGAGATCACCACGTACAGGTACACCCCAAGCAGCCAGGCTTTTCAATGAACTCTGTGTACTGAAGTAAACCGTGAGACGAAGAAATCATTTTGTTTTCTCTTTGCAGAAAATTAATTGAGGGGGAAGACCTGCGGCTCTCTGGCATGATGAATTCTCTCTCTGTTACCAGTTGTAGCATGAGCGCCATTGGTGCTGGGGTGAGCATTAGTGGAGGAAGCATTGATGGTGTTGGTGGTGGACCAATAATAGGAGGCGGCAGAGGAGGAGTTGGAGGCATGGTGGGTGGTTTGGGATTGAGTGCGGATATGGTTGCCGGAGTCACAGGATCACTTTCTGGCAATGGAAAAGTTCTGGATGGCAGGAGTACCGGTGATATGAAAGGTCCCGCTGGCAGAGCAAATATTGAACAGGGAGGTGTAGGTGTCAGAGCAGGTGATGAGAGTCTTGGCACCGATGGAAGAATGAGTGCTTCTGGTGCTAGTGGTTTTGGCTCTGGTAGCTTTGGTCCTGGTACTGGTAAGGTGGGTACAGTTGGCTCTAGTGCTGGTGTTTTAGGCGCTGGTCCAGAGGGTTCAGGTTTTGGCACTCCAGGCTTGGGTACTGATGTTGGTGGTGAGGGATCTATCCATAGAGGACTGGGGGACAGAAGTGGAATCAGAACACATGCAGATGGTGACATCCCAGGGTTAGTAGGTGGTGTGGGTGCCGCTGGAGTTGGATTCAAAAGAGGATACGGCGGTGAGACGGAAGGCAGAAGTACTGATTTGGATAGTGGTGTTGGTGGGGTAGGATTTGACTGTGGGGGAATAGGTGACAGCAGTGGAGTTGAAACACGTGCAGATGGAAACATCTTGAGCTCAGCAGGTGGGGTACGTGCAGCTGGAGCTGATATTAAGGGTGTCGGGTTGGACACTGGTGTTGGTGGTGTGGGACTTATTTCCAGAGAAATGGGTGGCAGCGGTGGGGTTGGCGCACAATTGGATGGTAACATCTCAGGTGGCGTGAGTGCAGCTGGAATGGGACTTGGAAGAGGTGGTGCAACTGAGGGCAAGGGCACTAGGGTTGATGGTGGAATGGGTGACGATGGAGGTACAGCCCGTGGAGCGACGCTTTCTGAAACCCGAAGAGGAATCTCAGGTGCTGCCAGACCTGCAGGGAGGGGCGGGGACGATGTGGGTGTTGCTCTGTCAGGCGGTGGCGGAGTTGGTGGAGTTGGTAGGATTGGTGGAGGGAAGGGGGACATATGTGGTGTCAAGATTGGATCCGGATCTGATGGTTTTGACGGCAACACCGAGTCCTATGTGGAGCAGGCTGTGGAGCTGACAGAGAGAAGAACAGTGCTTATTAGGTAAAAGTACAGCTGCTCCCAACTTTTTTAATAAACCCTCTTTAAAACGTGTGACTCAAAGTCGGAAACTGTAACCAAACTAATTTGGTAACACTAATCCTCATGGTTCATATGAGTTTTAACTACAGCTCCACTAGTTATCAGAGTATTCCTCATTATTCTGTCTCCTCTTTTCTCCTCCCCTACAGAACAGTTAAAAAGGAGGATGATGTGCTGGAGATGGACCACCAAGAACAGACCTACACCATCACTGGCGCTGCCTCTGACTCCGATGTCGAGTGAGGATCGCAAACTCCCCGGTGACCTCCTCTCGCCCTTAAACCTCCATACCCTTTGAGCTTTGCACTGACCAAAAAAAATCCCATGTTTGGGTGCTGACCTTTGCCCTGTGGCCTGGACATGAGAACCACGAATGACCCCTTGCTATACACTGAAGATATATTTAAATAAACAGGCCATGGCTTCTCAACTTTTATGTGCCTTACACCTCCTCCTTTTTTCCCCACCTGCCATAAATAAAGTTACCAGCATTCAATAACGGTGTCTTTCTTTTTGTTTTGATGTCTTCAAGAAAGAATTTTGGTTCAGTACCGAGAATGCCGTTTAGTGAAGTGACATAGTGGTGATAATTTGCTAAACATAAAGAGATGCTTTTGCAAAACAATTTGAATCATTTCATTTTTTTTTTTCACAATTTGTCATGTTTGCAACCATCAACTTGCCAAATCTATCCTCTCATCAAGTCCCTACAAATAACAAAACATCCTCAGAGCATGATTCTACCTCCGCTGTGCTTTACTGTGGGAAGAGTGACTTCAGGGTGATGCACAGATGACGGATAAAATTGTGAGATGTGTAAAGTTTTGGTTATTTTCTTTCCACAAACACAACCCATGTACTGTGTTCCTATTTGTCTACGGGATGCTAAATGACAACAACATTCCTTAACCAGTTGTAAAAATCTGATAAATTTAAATGACGTATAAATACAAAGGAGGACGAGGGCCACTGAAAAAAAAAAAAAGAATTGATCTTAAGCTCAGAATTTTGACTTTTTTCTCAGATTAATGTCAGAATTCTGAGGGAAAAAAAGTCACAATTATTTTTTTTTAATTCAGATGTTTGCGTCTAAAGGCGACTGAATGCAATCGATTTCATTTAGAGTTGTCAGAGTAAAGGAAGCTTAACGTGACTGCACATTTTTTGTAGAGTTTTATTTGTAAAATTGTTGAAAACCTGTCACTTTCCTTGACCTTGACCTTTACCGTTCTGCACTCCTTTGTATTTGGCCGACACATAAGATCTCAATAAACTTGAGTTTTTGTGGCTGTAATGTAACATAAAGAGGTCAGCTTCAAGGTGTGTGAAGCACGTCAGCAAAGCACTGTATGTGGCTGTGGACTGATAAAGGGTGAGGAAGTTGTGAGGGAGCAGACAGACGCGGCCAGAGACACCTGAGGGTCGCGGGGGGACATCCTGACACTTCCCAGTGGGCTGAAGAATCAGTCAGTCAGATCCCGTGAGAAGTGACGGCTCACAGCCGTTTTCTGTCCTCATTCCATCCACATCCACACCTTCCTCTCCTGCTGCTGATTGGGAGAGATTGGATCTGGGCGCCATGTGCCAAACACGCTTAGCGTCCGGCTCCGGGGACACCGAGTGGAGAAATGCAACAAACCCCAAGAGCTAGACGATCAATGTTAGGGCGGAGGGAGATTTCTCTCGCTGTCATTCATGTGTACATTTATTTATTTACTTCTTTTTTTTTTAAATCATCAAAATCACAAAAAGCAGATTTCACGTTTGATTCTAAAACTGTACAACGAAAAAAAAAAAAGGCTTATGGTTTTATTCAATGTATTAGTTCAACTGGGGGGCTAATACCTTAATAATAAATATTGAAGTGTTTGTGTTGGAGCTATTTATTCTTTATTTCTTTATGCATTTGAATTTTGTTAGTTTATTTTTACATTTCTAGTTTTTGTATTATTTGTAGGTTAATAATTGTCAATTCTATTTATCTTTTGTTTTTATTCATCCATCCATTTTCTGTTCACCCTTGTCCCTAATGGGGTCGGGAGGGTTGCTGGTGCCCATCTCCAGCTACGTTCCGGGCGAGAGGCGGGGTACACCCTGGACAGGTCGCCAGTCTGTCGCAGGGCAACACAGAGACATACAGGACAAACAACCATGCACACACACACCTAGGGAGAATTCAGAGAAACCAATTGACCTGACAGTCATGTTTTTGGACTGTGGGAGGAAGCTGGAGTACCCGGAGAGAACCCACGCATGCACAGGGAGAACATGCAAACTCCATGCAGAAAGACCCCGGCCGGGAATCGAACCCAGGACCTTCTTGCCGCAAGGCAACAGTGCTACCAACTGCGCCACTGTGCAGCCCGTTTTGTTTTTATTATTTGTTCTTATTTATTTGTTTTCTAAAGACAGGAAGTGTGGTGGATCAATCCACTTTCTATAAGTGTAGGGGCCTGGTAAAGACAAGCAGGCATTTGGGTTTGGGGCCTATGGTTTTTACCAGAGCACCAGTGCAACAGAGCAACAGAAGTAGACAGAAGTAGACAGGAGCAACAAAGGAAAGTTTGAACGTTATAAGTGTTTTGCTGAGAAGGAAAATAAAAGCAACCAAGATAATAAACAAGTTTGGACATTAAACTTCTTGTGCCTGCGTGAAGAATCTGGACCCCAGTACCTCATAGTGGCGGATGGAACTTTTTATTGGATGTTTGGTTTGACAAACAATCGCCACTACAGTTTGTAAAGAAATAATCTAACAAAAGAACATTTTAGATTTTTAGTTTAGTCACACGCTAGATATAAACAAAGATTATTCAATTACAAAATATATGTTTTTTAAAATTTATTTTCTATTTAAATGAGAGCCTGCCCAAGATCGCATGGAGCCACAAACAGGACTGGGTTTTGGGGCCCAGTTTCAGTAAAGTCCACCTCCACCCACAAACAACTAACTAACCAACCAACCAACCATCGCCCTAAAATCTATTTTAATTTGTCCCAGTTAGATTTGATTTGATTTTTATATATTTTTACATAATATTCCCGTAGTTTAGCATGATTGCTAAGCCAATCAAATGTAGTTAGTTACATACTTCACTTTATTCAATAAATCACACAAAATAAGCTTTTACTTTTAAGAGGTTTTTAAGTTGTTTCATCCTCCTTGCTCCTTGTTGGCCTAGTTCTAAATTAACATTATTTGTTGCCACATGGGCCTGCCATCATTTAAAGACAGAAACACGGAGCACATTAAAACTGCACCGTTTGATCCAGCGCATGTGCATGGAAATCATTTGTAAGATTACCCTGCATACTTCACTCATGCGTCACTTCCACAAGCTCACCCCACCTGAACTCTGATGAGTCAATTAGTTTGAACCCAGAACTGTCAGTCGCGCATACAGGCCCCCGCATAATGAGGAGTCTGCAGACGGTGCGGGCATTCGATAACATTTTGTTGCAGCGAATTAGGAGTGCGGTGTGCAACCAACCCGAAGGACGTGCAAAAACAACAATATACCGGTCTGGGTCACAAAATTACAGAGTGAGATTTCGCTTTAATGCTTGCGCGCGTGGAGCTCTCCATGGTGCTTTGTCTAGGACGCAAATTGTCACTTTTTTTCTATTTTTTGCGCACAGCTCTCCTCTCGTGCGTCTTTTCATAGAAAGCGTTAAACGTTTGTAATCACAATTCTAGTATAGATAAGTCTCTCTATACTAGAGAGAGTATAGAGAAGCAACAAGGACTGTTTATTATTTCCAAGCGTTGTTAATTCTGGTCAATATATATTTTTTTTCCATCACACGCCTAATCAGTCACACGGAAGTCAAAGCGGCATGTCTCTAAACGTGCTCTTTGCCACTGGGGTTGTTTTGCTCTCACTCTTAGGTTGCAGAAACAACCCAAAAGTCCCAGCTGGGTCAATAACCTCCATCCTCCATGAGAAACACGCGGATTTACATAGAATATCCTCCAAAGAGGGCAAAAGTTGAGACTTCTCTTTGAAGCCAGCCATTTTCTGTCACTTTGTGGACATGCTTTGGGTGACAAAAAAAAAAAAAAAAAAAAAAAAGTAAAAAATAAATAAATAAATAAAAAATCCCCAATTAGGGTCGGCTGACACGCCGCTCCATTCACCCGCAGCCATTGCCTGCATACAATTTGCCTTAGGAACGAACTCCTTTAAACCGGCCCGCCGCTAAATGCGCCGGACAGCAGAGAGAATCGGCCTGAGTGACACTTGCTTTCTGGGGCGCTCGAGTGAGAAAAGGTATGAATTTATAAGGACACACCGAAACATATCAATTCACGCAACGTCTCACGCGTCTTTATCCGCGTCTCCTCATGCGAGAGGACGCGGCCTTGAGTGAGGAACTTTGTTCAGAACTTTGAATGCCAAAGCGGCGCAGCCCACTTCAAGGAGGGGAAGAAGAAGGAAAAAAAGGAAGGAGAGAAAACAGAGAGAGGGGAGGCACTCTGAATGGCATCACGCATGAGCAGCGCTGAATCAGGTGCCGTTTACTCGGCCGCTCTCTAATGCGATTTTGAATATTAGTCTGGCCTTAAAATCCCAATCATGTCATCTGGTGGGAGTCCCATACAAGCATAATTACTATTCAAACGCGTCGCTAATGTCCCACCCGCACCCAGGCAGCTGGTCTGCTCCTGCGGGGCGCAGGCTGCATCTTTCCCCGGGATTCCCAGGGAGCGAAAACATCTTTAAAGTCAATGCTTTGGGTTCAATGCACTATAAAAAAAGAGAAACTATATGTGGGTGTTAAGTAATGTGCCATCAAGATTTCAATTGGTTTGCAATGCTTTAATCAATAATAGTTCAGGTCAAACTGGCTAATTTAAGAGAGACTCTTGTTTAAGCAATTCTATCATAAATTGTTGTCAGGTGCAGTAAGGGGATGATATATGGGTCAATTTAATAAGAACTGCCAAAAAACTTGTGGTTGTGAAGGTTTCTGTGTCGGAGCAAAGCCTTATACATCCAACTGTCCCGTATTGTGTCCCCTATTTTAGGGATAAGTTATAGCTTTGACTAGCTTAGCGTTAGCACTGATCCTAAAGCCAGACTTTTTATTGTATTCAGTGAAAAAGGAATCTGGGGTGTATTAAATGATTGCCATTAAAATGCTTAAAATTTTAGCAAAGCTTCAACGTCATGCTTGCGAAACCTGTTGGAGCAAAATGAAAGTTTACATCTATAGCTCTAACCTGTTCAGTGAAAGCGCTAAAGCTAAAGCTAAAGTCAAACCTGCTAGCGAGCTACATTGGGCAGGTATTAAAAATGACCAAATGTGAGTAAGTGCACTTTGTTCAGTCATATTAGTTTGTGAATGTATTGTTCAACGGCGTTAAATAAAAGAACATTAGCCAATTTTTCTTGGTGACAAATCCTACCTAAACATTTTGATTAGCATGCTAACTAGGGAGTTGGTTCCAACCACCATGTTGTTGTTTGGTGTGTGCTATAAGGAAACAGTAAGGCATTATGTGAGTTGTAACAAAGAATATATCAACTTAGTCAAATTTAAGGACTGTAACAAGTCAATGTTGAAGCAATTTTGCATAAATTTTTAACGTGTTTAACAACAGTGCAAAAAGATGTAGTCAAACTTGCTAGCAATATAAAAGGATATTTTGAAGAGTATTGAGTATTAGCAATTGATATTCGAATTTCTTAAAGGCTATTGTTTGTGAATCTAATGTTCAAGGGAAAAAATGTTGGATTTAGCATCTAGCACAGAGCAGATAATTTTAGTTAACTCCGATTATGCTAACACTAAAGTCAAGCTTAGTAGCATGCCTCGTTGTAACAAGGAAAATTATTAACACTTTTATTCCAAAAATACATATAGTTATTGTTTTAATCAAGTGTTTTAGTTTGGAAATGCAATGCTCAACTACGGTTCAATTTGAACAACATTAGCTACTTTTTTTTGGCAAGAGATCCTAAATATTTGCATGAATGTTGATTCCGTCAAACGTTGCCATTCATTGTTGCAGACAGTATAAAGGTGTATGAAAGTTCATTACCATTTAATTTTTAATTTTGCAATTTATCTTGTTTGACAAAGGAGGATAAACAATACAATGGAAACAAAGTGATTATAAAACCGAGTGCAATTTATTTGTGTCTTTTCACTGTTAAATGTACACAATTTCAGAAATACTGATTAAAATCTGGCCACACCAAAGTGGTTAAATCCCCCCCAACACCTCCATCCATCTCTCTTCTCTTTTCCTTGCACAGCCGAAGCGAACGATAATAACTTCTGGTTGTTCGAAAAGCACCGAAGATTTAGGTTTTCTTCGCTTCAATGCAGGGGAAATAGATGTGTGGCAAATAAACCGATCGGGGACAAACGCGGAGGGATCTCTGCAACGTGGGAAACGGGCCGCGCCGTGCACTGGGACAATGATCGCGCCTTTTCCAACGTCCTGAATAGAGTAAAAGTTTATGGGGTCGACATAAAAAATGTGTTTTCTCTCCTGCGGCTCGGAGAGGTCTCAAGTGGAAGGCCAATAAAGGCGGAACAGGAGAGGTAGTTGTTTGTTGGTGGTGAACCTTTGGCACAAGTTGAGGAAGGCCCCGCAGTTACGGAGC